>NW_026611600.1:0-90000 GCF_029532465.1 Lipomyces tetrasporus
TAACCCTAACCCTAACCCTAACCCTGACCCTGACCCTGACCCTGACCCTGACCCTGACCCTGACCCTGACCCTGACCCTGACCCTGACCCTGTATCGTCGCCTTGCCTTCTGCGAATCACGACTCCGAGACGCCTAGTACAATCAATGTCCAATCTAGCAGCCCATCTAATTTCCGTGTCGTCGTGCCCATTGCTGATCCACCGCCTAATGCGCGAATCATCACTTTTGCCGAGTCTGTCCAGATTGCAGAGGTCGATATTCCTAATGAGCCGCGTACTCTCAAGCAAGCCATGGAAAGACCTGATTGGCCCGAATGGAAATCTGGGATGGATGCTGAATACAAATCGTTAATAGACCACGATGGTTGGACTCTGGTGAAGCTTCCGGAAGGTGCGAAAGCAATCGACTGTCGCTGGGTGTACAAGAGAAAACTTAAAGCAGACGGCACTCTAGCTCGCTACAAAGCTAGATTAGTTGCAAAGGGTTTTACTCAACGGCCTGGTATTGACTACGACGAAACCTTTGCGCCTGTGGCTCGTGCTGAATCTATTCGCACCCTAATCGCTATAGCGGTTCAACGCAACATGCATCTTCATCAGATGGATGTGATAACAGCTTTTCTGAACGGGTTCCTTGACGAAGTTATTTATATGAAACAACCTCCGGGTTACGTCAAAGATCCCAATCTTGTTTGCAAACTGAATCGCAGCTTGTATGGGCTGAAGCAGTCTCCGCGATGTTGGAACCGCGAACTTATTCAAGCGTTAAAGAAAGAAGGTTTTATTCAGCTACAGGCAGACTCGTGCTTATTTAAGAAGGTTTTGTCAACCCATGATCAAATCTTCCTCGCCGTGTACGTTGACGACATTATTATTGCGGCGGACAACCTCCAGACACTAGCGTCTACAAAGGCTAGATTATGTCAACTCTTCGATATGTCGGATATGGGGGAGCTCTCCTATTACTTAGGCATTCAGGTAACCCGGGATAAACTTAGTGGTCAGATTACCTTAAGTCAACGAACGTACATCGAGGGCCTACTGGCAAGATTCAATATGACCAATGCTAATCCAGTCACCACGCCACAAAATCCGAATGTTCATTTGACGAAAGAAATGTGTCCTACTGTTGAAGAAGAGCGAACTGAAATGACGAACGTTCCGTACCGCAGTGCTGTCGGTAGTCTTCTATATGCGGCGTTGAACACGCGACCTGACATCGCTACCGCTGTCGGGGAAGTTAGTCAGTACTTAGACAACCCCGGTAAGGCACACTGGACGGCGGTGAAACATATTTTCCGCTATTTGAAAGGGACTCTACATCTAGGCCTCGTATATAGGCGTTCCCTTGCAACACCTGGGATTTTGTTAGAGGGATTTTGTGATGCCAACTGGGCAGGGGATCATGACACTAAACGATCCACCAGTGGATATGTGTTTCAGATCAACTCAGGTACTGTCACCTGGCAATCGCAAAGACAGAAGTCTGTTGCACTCTCTACCGCTGAGGCAGAGTATATGGCGTTAAGTGGTGCCGCTAAGGAGGCAATATATCTTCGCCATCTCCTAAGGGAGTTGGGTTGTGTTCAAGACGAGCCAACCGTTATTTACGAGGACAACATGAGTTGTATTTCTATGGCAAATAACCCCACGTTTCATGCAAGATCGAAGCATATTGATATTCGATATCACTTTGTGAGGGAACACATAGAAAGTAAGGAAATCGTGTTAGTATACAAGTCTACAGATGACATGCTCGCAGATGTTTTTACCAAAGGATTACCTAGGGTCCGTTTTGAAGCTCTCAGATGTGGACTGCAAATGAGTCAGTGACGTGCTTCACTGGAAGTGCAGCCTGAGGGGGAGTGTGAGAGATCGGTGTTTGCAGAGGTAGATCAGTCTCCACTTCCAGTGTGGAGGGTCTCTTTCTCGGTTTCCTTCCGAGGTGGAGCTACCCCGCTTTCTGGTCACTGGAGATTGGTCGATCCTGGAGTTGGGTCTGCGGAGAGCTGGCCACTCTCCACTTTCCTACCCGATCTGGCTAGCGGCTCTGCCGTAGCTCCACTTCACAAGATCATGAGCTCTGATCTTGTGTCTCTCTGTGTTCTGAGTTAGCCGAATGAGGAAGTTCATTCGGCTGTGTTGGTGGGCGAGCGGGGAGTTCTGAGTTTAGTTTGTCACCTCGGTTCGAGGTGTTGTTCATGTATATATAGACTAGAATAGTCGTGAGACTGGTCGATATATAGAGATCAGAGTCTCAGCCTCCCTTCTATCGTCCACGTCATATTCATCGTCCATATTCACACTCACAGTTTTTTTCACATCCAGGTGACTGGTAAGTGAGTCGTCATCACTCATTTTCTTCGAATAAAGTTCGTCAACCAGATAAGCTTCGCGTTGCTTAGCCGAGGCGCGGTGGCGTTGACGAATAGAGTCAAACATGTCGTACGCTCGTGCGTAAGAGTTCAACGTGAGCATTAAGAGATCGTTGACATGTTCAATAATGACGCCCTTGGCGATATCATCGGCCTCGATATCTTCAGATGTCATTTCATCGATGGGAACATCTTCCTCGATCGCCTTGATTGCCTTGACCGCGCGAAGGTAAGCCTTGATTCGAGACTCCCAGATAATGAAGTTCTTGTTGTTATAGATCGGGATCGAAACACCCGAGCTAAAGATCGAGGTCAAGATGGAGGATGATGACTTGGTTGAATTCATTGTGCTGACAGGGCTCATAACCTGTTGCAAATGTGAATGCGCAAGTGGAAGTGTGAACTAGAGAAGGGGTTGGTGAGTCTCTGGATGATTGAAAATTCAATCTATGTCCAGTCTCAAGGGATTGACTATCTACTTATATAGTTGAGACTGTGCCTGATTACTAAGGCATGAACAGTAGAATACTGTAGAATCATATTACGTAATCAGGATGGCGTGATTGAACACGTCATCTCAACCCCCGCATCTGGAATATTCTAGTGTGCACTATGCACCTATAGTAGCTTCGGCCCTCAATCTCAGTTAGCCTAACCCGACGCCTTGCTATTGCCTTCGTCGATACACATCAATTTCTGCCCGATCCGTACATCTCACAGTCCCAATTTTCCTGTAAAAAATAACTCAACAACCGTTGCTGACAGCCTATAAGCATCCTCATCGTCACTCTCATACTAATCTCTGTTTTCTGAACTCTCGCACTGCCAATTTCTGAAACCGAAACCATGTCTTTCATTGTCGGAGCGAATCAGTCGAAGATACTTTAGGCCTGCATTGTCTTCCTTATACTTCATTCCATTTGTTTGGTAATTCCCGTCGCTTGATTGCGATGGTCAATCCACCTTCGGCGCATCAAACTATGTCAACCCCCCTTTCTTGTTAGTCTAGTCCAACTCCAATGTCGAATGACAAGCCGCAATATATAGTACCTATAAGACTATAGAATTGCTAATCGCATGATAATCTGAAGGAACTAGCTTGACTTCGCCGGAAAAGGTGAGATTTGGCTTTTATTCCATTTTCAGTACAGTGGATTTCTGAATGTTTCTGTGAATTGCTGACCATGGTCGAATTCACAACAAGGACAGGCCATAATACTTGATGACGATTTCATTGACCGTAACCTTTTGCAGCGAGGGTTGCTGACGAGTTGGCGCTGAGGTACGGGTCGATTTTGACGTTGGCTAAGGCTTGCCGTCGTGGCTTACTTTTTGCGCTGACTGTCGTTTGCAGTCGTGGAGGGTCGATTTCGAAAAATCGACCGTGGCTGACATTTGCCATGGGACGTTTCGTTCTTGTTGCGCTGACGGTCGATTTCGTGAGGAAATCGACCGTGGCTGACATTTGCCGTGGGTTTCGTTCTTCTGCCGCTGAGGGTCGATTTCGTAAAATCGACCGTGGCTGACGTTTGCCATGGGTTTCGTTCTTGTTGCGCTGACGTGAGGAAATCGACCGTCGCTACCATGGGTTTCCTAGGTCGACGCAAATACTACGCTAAGGTTTTAAATCCATCTACTTGCTTGAAAGATAATTAGTAGCTTAAGATACGCAGATTTATAAAATTTTTAAATTTCAAGTATATCCTAAATTATTATTATTCAACAGCATGAATAAACAGTCGCCAGCTTCGAAAATGTGTTCGGCGATCCGTATTATATTCTGTTGGATGGTGGCTGTGATCGTTGAAAATTAAATATTGGAGACTTGTGCCGTAGTACGTTGGGACAGTTGTGCTGCGAAAAATTTTGGCTAAGTCCCGAGAGCGCAGTTGGGACTGTACTGTTGGGAGCAAAGAAAAGGCTTAAATATTCAATAATGTTCTAATGATTTATGGTTTTATGTTACCTCGTTTACGACTAGAAGTTTCATCTTTTTGTTGCCAACTAAATGTTGTCTTTAGGCCTTCATCAAACTTAACTCTCCTTTGCAATTATTCCACTCTATCAATCTTCTTATTCTCTGCTCTATTCTCTATCAATAAAATTCCTTTGTTTAATGCCCACGTTGGATTCTATCCCTAATTAATACTTGGATACTATCCAGTACCTTTCACCTAATCTTAAAGAATCGACGGTTACATCGAGGGCAAGGGCCCTCACAGAATTTTAAGGGTTAGCAAGTGTTGTCAACTTTGCAGCGGGAGCCTGCTGAATTAACCCTTTACCAGCTTAGCCCCAGACTGATCCCCTAAACCTCACTGGCGAACCTGGCGAACCAATTTTACTATACTGAACCACGACCCTGGCCCATTTTCAGGGTAACTGGCGAACCAATGCGGCTCATTACTATTGTGGCGAACATGGTTCAGCCCCCTGAACCACAGGTTATATTTTTAGATGTTTTACCCTGACTCATCGCTTTCGTAATTGATCAGGATTGATCCGGATAACCACCACCCTGAACCACCTGGGGCCAGCCGCATCGTCAAATGCGGCTCATTAGTATGAGAGAGACCCGGATCGATCCGTGGTTCAGGGGCCTGAACTGCATGCACCATGTGCAGATTTTCGACAGGGTGTCTGTATTGGCTTTTGAATCTGTTCGCTAGTTACATAGTTTGCTCAAGTCTTGCATATGAACTTTCGGGGACATGGGATCTCATAATAAAATGCTGAGAAATGTTCCTACTACCCCATGCAACCGTCTGTACCTCATCGCCACATATGCATGAACGTTATTCCCTTGATGACAAAGCTAGCTCAGAGCGAAATCGATCGCACGTCGACTGATTCCAATACCACGTTACCTTGACTAGTGGACAAAGCGAGGCCGTCCGAGGAAATATCGGGGAATATCAAATCAGAGATCACCGCCTCCCCTTGCCCGCCAAAAACCTCAATGGAACATTCATCAACCAATACTCGCAATTGCACCTTCCCATTGGCATCGGTCTGGAGAGCGGCCGTGTGGACACCGCCAGCAGCAGGATCGTATGAAATGTCTCCACTTGCATTGCGATTGACGGAAAGTTGATTGTTGGACTGGATATATTCAATCACGGTCTGTTGAGATCCTCCCTTCCGAACGGAGAGAGACAGTGTCGAGCCCTGGGTAGGAACAAACGTAATACGGATATCCAATTGCCGTGAATGGATGTTGGAGAGCAACGTTTGTCCTGGTGCAAGAGTCTGATTCGTGATAGTCGCAACTGAAGTGCTGACCCCGTCTAGTTCGCTCACGGGCAGTTGAAGGAATTGCAATTTACCATTCAGTTGCGTGAGCTCCAGAGTTCGAGGGAACGAAAGCATTCCCTTCCACGTATTGGTTGGGGGGTTAACACCATAACTGTTCATAACTGCAGCAAGAATCCTACGCCCGTCCGAAGCAGGTACGTTTTCCCAACTCATGGCCCCATCCCAATCGCGACCATAATCGAGCCATAGCGTGGTAGGATCAACCGTGTCCGCTGTAAATACGGAGCCGTCGAAAGATCCAGTGAGTGCAAAGACTCCATTTCCACCAGCAGGCGATCCAGCGGCAGGAGTCACAATCAACACCCATTTCGTTTGTGTAGTACCTTCAATCTGAAGTTCGAAAAAGTCTGGCACCTCCCAACCTGAAATTCCACCAGGGAAACCCACAATATTGCTTGCGGTGAAGTCACTTACCCAGGTCCAGTTCGTTGTATCTGTAGACGTCCAGAACGATACTTTGTTTTGTCCCCCGTGCGCCAGAACCATGACCCATTCGCTCGTCGGGCTGTGATAGAACACTTTTGGATCACGTATCTCCAGACCCCCGGTTATATCGTGTGGCGCTTCTTGGCTTTGTGGTATGATTGGATTGCCCTGGTACTTCGTATAAGTCGCTCCCTGGTCTAAGCTATACGCAAGCCTTTGATCCTGTACGCCACTTGAGGGGGCGTCGCCAGTATAAAAGGCAAGGTACGGCGGGTTTGATGATGTGCCAAGCCCCGAGAGATTCTCTGCATCAAAGTAAGAGGTTCCTGTGAAAGCCCATATCCCATCTGCGCTCGAAATTGCAATCGGTTCATAATCCCAGGACACAAGGTCAGTGCTAGTGGCATGTCCCCAACTTAAGTTGCCCCAAAAGTTTCCAGTTGGGTTGTGTTGAAAGAAAAGGTGCCAGGTAGGGCCGATTTTGATCAGTCCATTGGGCTCATTCATCCAGTTCTCTTCTGGCACGAAATGGAAAACAGGACGAAAATCGTAGGGCGCCGTGGACGTAGGGCTAGCACTAGTGGCGGTTATTGTACTAGTGGTTAGGGTGCTACCTACAGAGGTAGTGCTGGTGATACTCATGATGGTGGCAGTTTCGGTGTAAGTCAAGGTCGTACTGAGAGAAGTACTTGGTGTGGATGAATCATAAGCTGAATCAAGTACCGTTGCATCAATCGTGACATTATTTGTATTTCCCCCTACGGAGAAAAGCCGGACATCAATACCAGTGTCCTGAGGAAAGATTTGAGCAGATATTGTGACCTCCCCCTGTCCCCCAAAGACTTCAACGGAGGACCAGTCAAGAAGAATGCGCATTGTGACTTGGCCATCATCGGAGGTCGCCAAAGGAGCATAATAGGTGTTGGGAAATGTCCCGTCGAAGCCAACATTTCCAGATATTGTTCGATCAACAAAAAGCCTCTCTGTGGTAAATTCATAGCCAATTCGTGTTTGTTGTGCTAGGTCGGAAGTTGCCCTGAGAATTATGCCGAATTGAGATGAGGATGATCCTGCAACTATGTCTGAAAAGGCCACTGTGATATCAAGCAATTTTCCGGAGAGTTGTACAAGCTGATTGCCTTCAGCCACTGTATCAAAGGTGTTAGAGTACGTTGTTGTTTGCAGACTGGTCCAGTTTGCCGTAGGTTGCTGGATCAGTCTTGGCCTCTCGTCGATTGTCTTGAGCGAAAGCTTCCGTGCAACTGATAGCATGCCGCGCCATGGAGAAGTAGGGATCACGCTAGCGTATTGCCAATTGTTCATCCACGCAATATCAATTCGATTTGTGGATGATAATCCATTGAACGTTGTTGCAGCGTAGAAGTCTGGCCCATAATCCATCCAGTTGGGCCCATATGGCTCAATTGATATGTTTGAGAAGGAAATCTCATCGATCAGAATGTGCCCCCAGCCAGCCGTACTAAGATCAACAATCTCGATGACCGCAGATTGGCCTATCAGGTCCGTGACATCCCAGGTTTCTGGTATGAGTTGTTCTGCATCAGCGCCTGTAGCCGTTCGTACAACCTGGTCTTGGACCATGAGGTTGATGCATTCCACTCCAGGCATATTGCCACCACCGATGAGAAAGTTAATCTTCATCTGAGTTATAGTGAAAGTGGGGGACGTGAGTGTTCCAGTGGTAGCATCTCCGTTCAAAAATGTGTTGACGAAGTTTCCCATATACCCAGTCACAACCTGTTGTCCTGCAAGTGTGCCCTGGACTGGCCCCATTCCAACCAAATCTCCAGTAGCAGTCCAACCATAGTCCGCAAAAGTGCTAGTACCATTGAAATCCCAAGTATCGCTAGTATCACTGCGCTTAAGGAGGTTGTTGGTGCTGGTACTGCCTGTGAAGGTAATCTGATCGATCAATATGTGCCCCCAGCCAGCCGTACTAAGATCAACAATCTCGATGACCGCAGATTGGCCTATCAGGTCCGTGACATCCCAGGTTTCTGGTATGAGTTGTTCTGCATTCGCGCCTGTCGCCGTCCGTACAACCTGGTCTTGGACCATGAGGTTGATGCATTCCGTGCCCGGAGCATTCCCGCCACCGATAAGGAAATTGATATAAGGAAGTGATATGGTAAAAGCGGGGGATGTGAGCGTGCCAGTTGTAGAATCTCCGCTTAGAAAGGTATTGACTAGCTGACTTCCGGCGTATCCAGTGACCGTTTGTTGTCCCGCAAGAGTCCCTTGAGCGGGAGCAGCACCAAGCAACCCTCCAGTGCCAACCCAGCCGCGAGACGCGAAGTCCCCGGTGCCTTCAAAATCTTGAAAGACGATGTCTCCAGTTGCAGTCGCAGTCGCAGTTGCTGTTGTCGTTGTGAAAGTGATGGATATTGAGGTTTCAGGGTTCAGGGTACTTGTGGATGTAGGTGCCGAGGGCGGAGAGTTGGAATCCGCAACAAAATTTGTTCCATCAAACGTTCCCACAATATACTGCATTCCTGAGCCAGTCACTCCAGGGGGCCCGCCAGGGTTGAGCCCGATTTGCATAACCCATTTAATATTGGCGTCATCTCCGTCGACGGCAAGTGGAAAGATGCTAGGACACTCCCAAACACCTCCTACTGCATTCCAAGGACCAAATTCGCTGGCGTAAGTCCAATCCTTGAGGTTCGGGGAGGTGTAAATAAGTAATTTTTGAAGTTGGGCCAGCGAAACCACTGAGATCCACATCTGGCTGGCTTCGTGCCAGAACACGAATGGATCTCGGAAGTTTTGCCATTGGTCTGCATATGGGGCGGGAGGGTTAAGAATGACAGGATTAGCGGCGTCGTAGGTTGTCCATGTCAGGCCCTCGTCCAAACTGTAGGCAATTGACTGCGCTTGCTGCCCGCCGTTGACTGACTTGCCACTGGGTAGGTTCTGGGACGCAGGGTACTAAGCCCCAAGAGCGTTAGAGTAGCCGGCTGCAAGGACTTCATATACTTACATAGGAAGTATACATTGCAACAAATGGCACGTTTCCACTAGAACCAAAGCCGCTTGTGTTCTGGGTATCGGCAACAGCAGAGCCAGAGAAAAACATCTCAGTGACATCACCTGGGTAGCCACGAGCGAGGAGGGCCACAGGCTCAGGATTCCAGTGAGTCAGGTCAGTGCTGGTGGCATGGCCCCAAGACATAGCTCCCCAGGTGTTGCCTCCTGGGTTGTACTGATAGTACAGATGGTAGACGCCATTGTAATATAAAAGACCGTTGGGATCATTCATCCAGTTTTCAGCTGGAGTAAAGTGATACTGAGGGCGATAGAGCTCATTGTAGGTTTGAGCAAATGCTGCCTGGAACAAATGGAGACCAAGAGTCAAGACTATCGCAAGCCGGAAACCCACCATCTCAAAGAGAAAAATTCAGATTCCTTAAAAGAAGGCCAAGTTTGAGGAGACAGAACTCGCTAATGCTGACATATTCTTAGTTCGCGGCTAGGTACTAGCTTTTATACTTATTTTGGTCGTCAGGTTTCACATCGGCAAGGCGCATCTCCGCAGTTCCTGGAGGTCACCACCAATTCCAGAAGTCTACGGAAACTTCCTTTTCTCTCATAGGCAAGTAGGTATTGGCCAGTAAGCCGGAGCGTTTCTCAACCCCAGGTTGTGTTTCAGCCGGTTAGAATTCTATCGGAAATAGCATATTGTTAATTATACTTTGAACCAGGATTGCTTTTGCCGTGACGACAAGTCCGTATTGGGCAACTTTAACCCCTCATGCTTCCTCTACGCCATGTACGCCCTTTGATGTGAGACATCGGGATTTCAGGAAGCCCCTAGTCCAATCACGAGGAAATTGGCCAGAGGAAACATGTCCATAGAGTTTACACGGAATGTGGGCCTAAGGTGTGCTCGCGATAGCTTTTGTAAGATGAACTCTACCGGAAAGTGGATGTATCTCGCTTAGAAGGCGAATAAATTTAGGGATACCTGCACAATACGAGGGAATCTAAAACGGCCGACAAAGCCAAAAGCCAAAGCAGATGGTGCGGTTATTGTAAAATGACTATGGTCGGCGTGAAGTCAACTATAGAGACTAAAATGATTTATCCATGGCTTGCCCTTGTTGGGGCCTCCTGGCGGGAGGTTTACCCCGCACAAATAAACCGCTTACAGATTTTGAGATGTTGGGGAGTGGCGTCTTCCCCGCGGGGTTCACTCACGACTATCTTGATATAGATATAGAGTTGGCATGACCGAAAACAAGAGTCGAGGAGTCAAATAGGGCGAGGCTAATGTCCCTATTTCCTGTTCTACTTCGCGGAGAAGGATTGTCAAAGCACAAATTCGCAGGCAGCGGGAGAAATGGCTTTGTAGCCATTCTTTGTATATATCTGTAAAGAGAGTGAAGCAAGGAATTTTGGTTTTGATATTTTTTTAGGTAAAAATGCGAACAGCCACAGGCAGAATATAAATTCTGAGGGATAGAGTTCTCGCTGAAGAGCTACTGCTCATGCGTGGCTGCATCCTAATTCTGATTTCCTCTTTCTGGGTAGGAATACGTTGGTGATGTAAGGCCTTCAACCGCTCATCGGGGCCTTGACTCCCATTTTACTATACTGAACCAGGACCCTGGCCCATTTTCAGGGTAACTGGCGATCCCATGCGGCTCATTACTATGGTGGCGATACTGGTTCAGCCCCTGAACCACAGGTTATATGTTTAGGTTTAAAGTTAACCACTCACTAGCATGTTGACAAAACTGCCAATATTATTCGCAATTCCGTCGTTTACATTTTATTAGTTGCGAATAAAAGCTTATTCTACGAATTGCGAATACGAATGCGAGTAGAGAAACTTGTATTCGTGTCCACCCCTATCCAATTTGCAGTCTAAATTTAGACATGTTCGACCTCAACGCCACGCAGTTTCTCGGCATCGACTATGCCCTCGGCGTTCTTGGCATCCTCAGTCAGCACATGTGTGGGAACAAATGAGGATGACTGACGAGCACTAGAGACCTTCTCATAGAGCTCGTCCACCTCCTCAAGAGCCAAACCCTTGGTCTCAAAGACAAAAAGATAGACAAATACAATGGCAATGAGGCAGAACGTACCCCAAATGAAAAATACCTTGGGTCCCAAGTTTGCATTGCCCGGACCGGAGTCTACCATGTAAGGAGTTGCAAATCCAATACCGAAGTTCCATATCCAATTCGACATTGTGCAAAGAGCAACACTCTTGGATCGAGTTCTAAGGGAAAAAGTCTCGCCGGTGACAACCCAAGCGACAGGACCCCAGGTTGAGGCGAAGAAGGAAATGTACATGCACACGAAAGCAATCAGGACCTTGTTGGAAACAACGGAACTGACACTGACACCGACAATGGCAACAATGTACTCAGCCGAACACATACCAATGGCACCAACTAGCAAAAGCCTACGACGGCCGATCCTCTCGACTGCATACATACCGGGTGGAGTCATAACTACATTGACGATGTTCGTGATCAAGCCAATAATGAATGGATCGGTAATACCGGACTTCTGGAAGAAGTCTGTGCCATAGTAAAAGATGAAGTTGATGCCGCTCAATTGCTGAAGGGCCTGAACGGTCGTGACGACGACCAATCTATACAATTGTCGACCCTCGTTGGTGAAGCAATGAATAAAACTGGTACTGCCAAACGAGAGCTCGTACTCGTAGTTGGCCCGGATTTCCAACAGCTGCTCGCTCACAAACTCGTGATCGGGAGGAAGAGCGCTTAGACGTCCGAGAGATTTGCGCGCTTCCTCAAGCATGCCTTTCTTGACGAAGTATCTTGGAGACTCGGGAAGGATAGCCATACCGCCTGCAAGAATCAAGCCCCATGCAAACTGAACGCCGATAGGGATTCGATACGCTCCAGTATCGGTACGATGCTGGGTAGAATTGTTGACAATACTGGCGATCAGCAAACCGATCGTAATGGCCCACTGGTACCCGGACACGATAGAGCCGCGAATCCATTTAGGAGCAGCCTCAGACTGGTAAAGAGGCACTACAGCAGAGATGAATCCAAGACCAAGGCCGGCAAAAAATCTTCCTTGACCAAATCGTTAATTAAAGTTAACAACCATATAAATGGAAACAAACATACCGACAGCAAACAAGGGGATCGCAGACGCGGCACTCTGAAGGGCTACACCAAGGGCGAAAACGCCACATCCGATAATCAAATTTCTAAGTAGGCGCGTTAGCATACCTCGCGGCCATACACTTGACAAGTTGAAGTGCTCACATGCGACGCCCGAAGATTTCACCGACAAAAGACATCGAGAACGATCCGATTGTAGTGCCGGCGGAGAGAATTGACACGATCAGCGACTTTTGTGAAGACGTAAGGAAAGGATTGCCACTGGCGTCTTGATTAGTAGCAAACACACGCTTGAAATGGTCCATGGCGATAATCCCACTGATCGATCCTGTGTCGTAGCCATAAAGAATACCTCCAAAACATGCGAAACTGGCGACTATGATGGAAGGCCAGAAAGAGCCTTGAGAAGACTTCTCAACATTAAGACCAAATTTCATTGCGGAGAACGATATGCACAACTTATGAAAGCAATGTCAGATTGCCAACAAGTTGTGAGATTGGGAAGGCGAGTTCTTATAGTTTATATCAGCAGGACTGAGTAACTCAGTCCGACTCCAACTTCTGATATCATACGGTGAATATGCCACAAGGTTGCGCTATTGAGCTTGAGGGCATATGGGCGCATGGCATTGCACAAAAAGTTGGTTGCGACATCGGCGCCACTGCTGTTACCCACTATTGACTGATAAAAATATTAATAAACTTTGATGTGTCATTCATTGACATGGCTTGGGATGTGGGTTGAACCGTTGCTTGCGATGTGGCTAATTAGCTAATAGAGTTTTGTGCGCTGACTTAAGGGTGTATTCCCGATCGCTTGGCACCTGTTGTACCATAAAAGTGGGACGTCCCGCTTGCGAATCCCTCCAAAACCTAGTTAGATTATTGATTAACTCGCTAGCTAATGCTTTCGGTACTGCCATGGCAGTGGCAGTGGCGGCATGTATTTTGCCCAGGCTACATGCAGCGGTCCAATCGTGGTTTGTGTCATTCTCGATGTGGAAGAGTGAGGGGCCCCGTTGAAGCTAGCGCTTGCTTGTGTTTTTACTGGACCGGGGATTGGCCAAAGATAACCCAGCGTTCAAGACACTAAACTCAGAGCCCCATCTGCGGCGCTGATCGCCAGCTGTCCCGCGTCATCTACCCCACTTTCTGTAAATTGCCTACCTAACTCAGTAACCTAACTTCAAATGCTGCTTGTGCTAACTGCACCGGTGTGACTAGCGCGCCCACATATCTGCGAACATTACTTTTGGTTTTGGAAGTTGGGCTCAGTGTATTAAGTAGTATGATATTACCATATATGAGTTCATTTTGTCAAATCAATACGTATATGATACGAGCTCGTTTGAACTAGTATCATATGAGACTGATATAGTATGATATAGTATATGGTAATATATATGACAAGATGAATCACGTGATCAATTTATACAGGGTTTCAGGGTCTTGTCGACCATAAATATTGCGTCGGACTGAAATAACCCCCCCTTTTTCTTCGTTAGTGTCAGACATCGTGTAAGGACATCTCAGTCCAACTCCTCCTTGGGCCTTGAATACGTTGTACTACATATATATATTCTAGCGAACACCAAAGGTGCCAACAAGCACAAGAAAAAGGCAAAGGCATAAAACAAAAAACTTAAAAATCAAAAGCCAACGAACACCTCAATTGCTATTCATCAACTCCTCCGGACGTATCGAGACCACTGTCAGCAAAACATACAGTGCTATCTTTACCCAACCACGATTTGAGACACTCAATTGCCTCTATAGTCTCGATCCCAAGTCGATTCCTACGGTCCGTTATTGTTATCTTTGCACTTGAAAACAAGCGCTCAGGTTCTGCGGACATCGCCGGAGTTGACAAAACATCTAACGCCATGATCGAGAGCGCTGGGTAAGACTTCCGCTGGGTAGGTTCTAACCACCACGCTCGCGGGTCTGTGACCTCAGGCAACACTGGAGCAACGAGATACCTAGTGTATTCGTCCTGCTCAAGGCTAGACCCTCTCTTCTTCTCCGCCCACTTCTGGAATGAGTTCAGGGGACGACCAGCCGATTCTGATGACTGAGTAGAACTGAGATTGCGGTAGACTTATACTCTGTAATCCAAAAGCCAAGCATTTGTTTCCGGCAAGGTGCATGCCACTCTTTAGGCCAGTTGTTGTCAATATAATCCCATTTCCATTGCGGCGACAATACTAAGGCGGCAATATACACTGGTGATCTCTCCGTCAAACTATAGTACTTATCCAACTTAGCCCAACCAGAGTTACAGCAAGGACTCATAAAAGGGTCATTAATGTAGGTACACTTTGCCCCCTCAAACTGTTCAAGCAAGAAGTCCATTGTTGGTAACACCTTATCAATAGTAGCGCTACGTCCTTCTGTTACTAATGTCGCGTCGTAGAAAAATAGAAGGAAGTCTTGAATATTTTGCAAATCCTGCCAATCCTTTTCTGACAATAAGTCCTCGTCATTCTCCCGATATTGATGACAAAATATGGTGATTGCTGTCTTGAGCTACATCATAATGCGGAGGATGGCACGAGAGATGACTCTAGCTGTGCAGCTTGGAACCGCTACCTATTGCCATGCCGGCATCGAATCCAGCTCGGTTTCAGGGTCCCTTGATGTCACGGACATACATCCCCCTTGGAGAGTGAATCCAGTACTGCCGCCCCTCAGCGTCGCCTTGCATAAT
Organism: Lipomyces tetrasporus; assembly: GCF_029532465.1. Lineage (NCBI taxonomy): Eukaryota > Fungi > Ascomycota > Lipomycetes > Lipomycetales > Lipomycetaceae > Lipomyces > Lipomyces tetrasporus. The sequence goes on from NW_026611600.1 coordinate 14,955, forward strand.
ATCGATCCCGACACACTATCATCCGTCCTTAAAGATCCTTCGATCACTCTTCCAAGAAAAGGCCGGCCCAGAGAAACACGAAGGTTGCAGACTTCAGCTGAGAACGTACTAAATGTCATTGACAGGAGGGAAAAAGTCCGGCGATGTGGTCCCGCCACCAGCCTGGTCATAACCGCCGCAGCCGCACATGTCCAAAATTTTTGAGTCAACAGTCATTACAAGGTATCGAAGGTGAAGATGCGTCGGCGGCAGAAGATGACAGTGTAAAGTCAGACGCAAACGATGATGTGACCTTAGAAGACGCTGAAGACTTTCAATGAGCGTGACGCCGCTTTTGAACTTATGTGGGTTGGTTGACGATGCTTCACTTACGTAACGCATGCCTCCGGTAATGATGTCAGTAATCATATGTACATTAATCGGGGACAAGTTGATGCGTTGCCTACAAGACAATGGATAATATGTGGGGAAGGTGATTTTAGTTGATTTTGAATACATTAGTGACTAAATCAAAAAGTAAATGAGGAAGGGTGCTACGGGCGCCTGACGTCGATGTATGCGTTGTCGAGTTATTACCCACTATATCACCCACCCGTGGTGTGCGCGTGCTGCAGATGACAATGGCGAATTTGTTCTGTGATTCAGTCATGATGGAAGAAGTCTAACTCGAAAGTAGGGATGTAGTGATTTGCCGTTGTGGACAATGCATGTTGGAAACTCTTAATACAGGGGACCTATAAATTATATAGTCAGGGGTGGGTACGATTACGGTACCGTCAACTTTTGAGATTATTCGTAAAGTTAATCGCAAAAATTAAGTTTCAATCGTAAAGTAATCGTATAGCATAGTTTGAAATCGTATAGTAATCGTATAGTAATCGTATTCCTAATTAGGAAGGTAGGGTTATAACCCCTGCCGAGGAACCCCCCTCGTTTGTCCTCTTGTCCTCTGAAATATTATAACACTCAGAAGTTACTATTCATTACTGCATTGCGCCTTCGACATGGAGCCTTATACACGTCCTCGTCGCCAGCTGGCTATAGATTACGTGCTATTGAATGATGGGTACGAAGGAGAGGAGCCGATGGAGAACGTCTCGCGCGCCAGCGGCCTAAAGTCACCAATTGAGAGCTCCTTTGAGCTAGGGCCGGAGGATTCTATTAGCCAGATTGTCGATCGACCATTGTCTAGGAACTTGACTGAGGAAGCGCAAGGGATCTCACTAGTCCTCACGGACGATGTGATTTCTTCTCAACCTACACGTGGGACTGCGAATCACTGGCTCTGGGAGCAGTTTGAAGTTACAACTCTAAACCAACAGTGGAAGCCTAAGCGATCCAAAAAGCTTAGGAACGATCAGGTGATAACTTGCAAGCACTGTCGGAATTGGTCTATCAAGGACTCTGCTAGATCGACATCGACAACTAACATGTCCTATCATTTACAGAGAGCTCATGGTTTGGGTGTAAGCAATGATACCAAGAATACTAATCAGCCAACGATCATGACGATGTGGAACCAAAAACAGACCGTAAAGGTCACAGAATTGTTAGAGAGGAATCTTATTCGCTGGGTCGTGCTTACCAGACAGCCATTTACTGTCATTGAGCGTCCCGCTTTTTTGCAAATCTTCAAAGATATTCCAGGTGTGGACATGCCATTTACCACTCGCAAGACATTACGACAGAGAATAGATGTGGAGTTCGAGGCGTGCCGTGCAATGTTGAAGGAAGAACTGGATAAAACTTGTCATACAATTGCCCTTTCCCTCGAAGTCTGGACTAGCCAGAATCACATCGCAATCCTTGGAGTCGTTGGGCATTGGTTGACGGGGGAATTCGGATATAAAGAAAGGGTTTTAGAGTTTGGAGAGGTAATTGGTGTGCATACTGGCGACAACATGGCAGAGATGGTGTACAGTATGTTGAAAGAGCTCCGGCTCACGAAAAAGTTGATCACTATAACTGCAGATAATGCGAGTAACAATCGCACCTTTGTTGAGAGTCTTAGCCTCAAGCTGAAAGAAGAAGCCGACGACGTGCGATTTCAAGGTCACGAGAGCTTTATTAGCTGCTTAGCTCACGTGCTAAACCTCATCGTGAAAGATGTCCTTAAAGCTTTGAAGTGTGGAGACACAAACATTGCAGTTGAGGCATGCGACCAAATACGTGATGGTAAGCCAATCGGGCCCCACTCTGCGCTGTCGAGGCTTCGAATCCTGAGCCTGTGGATTCTTAGAAGTCCACAGCGTCGAGAGGGTTGGAAGAACCTTTGCTCAGTTAATGGATTGAACGACAAGTACATAGAGTACGATGTCGATACTAGATGGAACTCTACCTACCGCATGCTTCAAGGTGGAATAGCTGCAAAAGAACAAATCCGATGTTGCTTAAATGCCGTTCGCCTGTTGCCTCCCTTTACAGCATCAGATTGGGAGCAACTTGAACAGATTGCCTCAGTCCTAGAAAAGTTTGACGAATTTACCAACCTGGTATCTTCAAAAGGGCTCTCGATTAGCCTAAGTATTGGTATGTACTATGAACTACAGGATTTGTTGGACAGTGCGAGCGCTCGACAAGGAGAATTCGCCGACCTGAACGAGGAGATTGCGCTTGCAGTGGCACAGGGGTTGAAAAAGTATCATAAGTACTACGCCTTTCTTGATGAACAGGATGTTTATTATATAGCATTGATCTTGGACCCTAGGTTTAAAGCCGAACTATTAAAAGCCGAACTGAAAGATGAGGAAGCCGCGAAATATATAATAGAAGCGATGAAAGAAAAGCTGCATAGAGAGTATCCACTTGCGGTGCCAGAGAGTATTCAATCGACTAAAAGCGCTGAGAAGTCGACGTTAGAATCTCGTATGCTCTCGAAAATCCAACGAAGAGCTTTGCGGTCAGATATCGAGAGGTACTTTGCTGAAGAGACAGTAGATGTAGCATCTACTGAGGAAGGATGGCTGTTGCGGTGGTGGAGAGCTCATAAAGAGGAGTACCCACAGATGGCAGCTGCGGCAAGAGACTACCTCGCAATCCCGGCCTCTGAGGTCGCGGTTGAGAGGCTCTTCAGTCAAGGTAGAGATCTACTAGGAATTAGGAGGAACTCGTTGGAGTCGGGGACTATGAGGACTCTCACATTACTGGCAGATCAATACGCGAAGGAATCGGACATGTAATTAGGCATTTGTAGATTCTTCCAGTTAAACCTTATTAAACCTTGGGTCACGTGCCTGACTATACGATTTTTTGCGAGTGACTCAGGTCATTGCTCGTATAGTTAATCGTAAACTTTTACAGCCAATCGTATAGTAATCGTATTGACTATACGATTACGAGTTACGAGTTGCTCGCAAATCGTACCCACCCCTATATAATATAGAAGCTGAGCATTGCTTAACGGCTGGCATATCAGGCCTGACCAAATCTCACTGAATCTGAAGCGCGAAATTGGCGTTTGTAAAGTTTTAGGAGAATTACCCTAATCACTTACACAAAACCCTCAGTATTGACAAGTTTTGGTTGAAACCCCATCTTCCATCTATTTCGCTTTTTTGGCGTTCTTCATATATCCGTCACTAGTTATCATCATGAACCCCAATAACAATTTCTTTGATGTGAGCGACAGCGATCCCGTCCCTTTGAAATTTATTGTTACGGTTCCAGTTGCACCTAGGGACGAAACTCGAGCAGTTCCCGACACTGCTCCGGGTCACAGCGATACGACCAACGCTGCACCTCCAACTCCGAAAGCTTTTGACAGCAATAATGGAGATCTCTCGGAAGCTCGCATGTCGGTCTCTGCCGTGATGCAAACACCTACGCCGTCTAAGAAGGCGTCAATGTTCAGCAAGAAGAGAAGGGTTTCAAGCGACCTTCGAGAAAGAATTTGTAACGGACTGCTGTCGATATGGTTCAGGTTCCTCATGGTGGTGATGACGATGACGAACCCGAAGAAGGAAATGGCGATGATGACGGTGACGCGGGGAGGTCAGCATACCCGCGAGTCATGTGGTATGAGAATAACTCGCAGCTTTCTCGCGATAATATCCGAGACTACACGCTTTCGCAGAGCCCTCTTGCCGTAAAAAGGAGATGCCTCTGTGGGGCTTAAAAGTAGGACATATTTAAGGAACTTGTCCCGCTTCTCCTCACTGGAATGCCCGTCTATGAACAGCGTATTCTCGATCGACGCGGTGTTCTCCATTATGCGTCTGTTTTTAGGGGCAAGATACGTCAGTTAGAAGACTTGAAAAACAAAATTCTAACTGCAATTAAAATGGTATTGGGCAAGATACCCATACTATGACTTGATGATGTCCCTCTGGGGGGGGGGGGGGGGGGGGGGGGGGGGGGGCAATTTAGTTCTTCGCGGCGATATGCGCGGATTAGCCTGTGGATATTCGAGACTGATTCCGCGTGGCCTCGTCAATCAACTTAGTCCTGAGTCAGGATCGTCAGGTACGCCTTCCGAAAATACTCCAGCGGCTACTTCTGCTCCTGCAGCGGTTGCTTCAACAGCGGCTTAAACGGACGTAGCGCGTTACGTCCCTGGTGGACTTGCTCACGTTGACGATGGAACAAGATCGTCAGGAGAAGAAGGCGCGCTCTGACGCCTTAGGAGAGTATACCGAGGTAAAGCTTATAGAAGCACAAAATGCTCTGGCAAGTATCGAACTTGAGCGTTTCAAGTTAGAGTCGGAGCTGGAGAAGAATGGAAGTAGAGTCTCAAAGGTTGCAGCTGGCGATTTTACGTCAACAAGCAGCCAAGAAGTAATTGTGCTTGCCGCGTATTAGTTATCTATTTTGTCAATCAATTTGTTCTCAAGCAGTTATTCATATTGTCATCTTAATATTTTCGTGAAAAATTATTCATATTTCTTATGATAATTTATCCTCCTCTTCTCTATTGACAATGACTTCTAGTACTGATAATTCCATAGTGCGGAGAAGGTCTCGCTTATCTTTCCCCACACGGAGATCCTCAGCTCTTGCCTTGGCATCGTCATCGTCATCCTCGTCAGTAACAGTGTTCACTATTGATTCTGGCCCATTCGTCAATACGCTCCTGGGAAGTGTCGATACCATGAGACGTTCCTGGACTAGAGCGAAGTTATGAAGGAGGATGCATGCTTCAGTCCAGTATGACGCAAACTGCAATTGCCATCGATTGCCGCTCTAAAGCCGAAGCTCTTTGAGACTCTGAAATGGCCATTCAAATAAGCGTTGCAGTGATCGCTCACTATTCCGATTCTGGATATGGCAAAAGTGCATTGCTTGTTGCGATCCTCGTACTTGTCAGGTCTCCGGTACGGTGACGGTAGCCAATCGTATAGCAGATAACCACAGTCAGCCCGGCACCGCTCACCGTTAGACTTCAAGAGCTGTTCTTGGTGGCGATATATCATACAGCCCTTGAAGCAGACGCAGTCCGGGCATGATCCTGGTATTCCGACGACGTAATTAATCATCCTCATGTCTGGTGTGCAGACAGTCTACTTTAGTTAACAGTAGATGTACAATATGAGCTGCTTTAATTCAACTAACCTTAATATTAAATGAATAGTTATTTTTTTTGTCAAAGAACTTGTCACCATAATAATTATGTTTCAAGAGCACATCCGCTTTTTGCAAGACTTTAACTAGCTTATCAAACGTTGACGGTGTAACCCGGAGATTATTGCCTGCGAATTATGGTTCTTATAATGTCCCACCAAAAGCGAAAGCTGCTCTTGTGAGCGCGGTATCGCAACCCAATCAGACAAGTAATATTTCTGAGAGGCGTGTACTGCCAATTTGAGCAATGACTTCATTAAGTCCATTTGAGTTTTCGAAAGGTAGTCATCCAAGAAGTCATCTACCGCAGACTCTTGCCCAGCTTTGCGTAACAAGTCAGCAATAACAAACATCGTCCTCGATCGATGTGCGTTTGTTAGCAAACGAGATGCCGTACCCTTAAAACGTCATTAGCCATACGTTTCAGATGCTTGTGCTTGTCGAGGATCCTTTCGACTAAATTTCGCCGCCCTGCACGCAGCATTAATAAAATCTCAATAGCGTACTCGACGTCTCCGAGAAAGAGGCACTAGACCAAACGATCCTTCCCAGAAAGCGCTCGGTTTTGGAGATAGCTTATGCGGGCTTACTGGGCCGGTTGAGCCGGGGAGTGCTGGCGCATCGGTCTCCATTATGCATATGTGCAGCCAGTGAAGTCGTCGTCCTCTGTAACTTCGAATGGGAGAATTAGACGCGTCGTTTGCTGGGACAAATAAACTTCAGGGTAAGTCCATATGGCGGTGCACAAATGGGTACGACTTAAAATTTAGCCTGTCCCAAAGAGGAATAGCGCATCGAAGCTCCATGATTCTCCCTCGGTAAACGCTACTTAGGGATTGCCTGATTGTCAAGTTTGCGATAGCCAGCTCCGGTGCATCTCAAGTTGCGTGAGCACTAGAGTTTTATTCTTGTGCTCACTTCAAAAGCGTGAGACTGGGGAGTAGTTCCACTTTGCCCAATTCAAACCCTGCCTATGCCCTCCTATTCCTGCCTCCCTCCGCTTACGCGCCGCCGACGCCGCTGACATACAGCGTACAGAACCCGCCCCGCACTGATCAACGGCGATTTCTGTCTGCCCCTCTAATTGTAAGAAGCCTACCGAACTTAGTTAGCTAACTTCAAACTGCATTTGGTTTAGATTTGTGGCAAGACCATTCCCATCATGCCTTCGGTACTGACAACAGTCATATTGATACAGTCATGCTCACACTTGGCAGTTAGCTGGGCAGGCTGACGTCCTGGCTAATCTAGATCCGAATGCAAAAACAACAAAAAAGTTCCCTAACCCCTAAACCCTAATATCGGATAAACACTGGTTATGAAGTTTTATGCTACGTCTTTGGCTTAGTAGCGTCCGCCAACCAGATTGCGGGGTCGACTAGTAACTCTTGAGAAACAGTTCGAACTAGCACCGTACATCCTTTGCTTCGCTCATACGCAAACTCTATGTTCAGAGCCATCGTGCTAGTTGCGACTAGCGGCTAACCATTGCTACTACCTAACTAATTGCATCATTTTATTTGACTGAATCGATCTGTTCTACGGCCCAAGCATGGCAATCTTTTTGGCCAGCGAGGTTTTTGGGGATTGTCCTGTTATATGTGGAAACACCAGTAGTCCCTGAAAACTAGTATGTGGCTATGCTCTTCCTTTTCCCCGCACTGGTGTTGCCAATTTTCTTCGATCCTCTCATTGCACACATCTAAAGTCAGATCGTTTTTGCGGTGGTGGTGCCATGGCGTGTTGTTAAGATTACTTGACAAATCCACATGGGCTCGTACCTCACGGCGTCACGACTCACGACCAACGGTTGCGATTTGGGAACCTTAACAATTGCGCTGATTAAGTAGAATTGGTTCAGACATTCCAAACATAGCAATTTCGCCGGGGCGGGGGCGAGATGTACATTGACCATCATGCAGGAAATGCGGCGATCCTGGACTTCGCACTGGACCCATGCGCAGTTCCCCGCTTGCTCTGCACAGATCTCCTCGTCGCGCAACCATACTGTCATATCTTTGCCTTGCATTGCAACTTTGCTTGACTATCCCGCTCCCCTTAGCGCACTGCGAGTTTTCTCTTCAATGTCGTCTTCCTTGGTGAATCCCCTCACTTCGTTTGCGGGGCCCTCCATCCCCACTCATAGAGTGAAAGAGGGGATACAAATACCAGAAGAAACCGCTCCTAGTGGGAATTGTTCGACAAGATAAATCAGTCCGCCGAACACAGATATGGTTTCCGTAACGACTTGCATCCTCACAGTACTGATTGGATTTGGCAGTTTTGTCAGGTCCTACTACACTGAGGAGTACCGTCCGCAATTCCACTTCACTCCGGAGCAGAATTGGATGAACGATCCGAACGGACTTGTGTACCACAACGGACAATATCATCTGTTTTACCAGTACAATCCTAATGGGACCACCTGGGGTTTCATGTCATGGGGACATGCTGTCTCGACCGATCTCGTGCACTGGAAGCATCTGCCGATTGCGCTCGAGTGTGAGTCTGATTCCAACGGGAACGTCCTGGAAATGTTCTTCTCTGGTTCCGCTGTTGTCGATGTTAACAACACGACTGGCTTTGCTATTCCGGTCGGCAAGGACCGCCGGGGCCATGTCATCAATTCGACCCCAATGGTTGCCATCTACACCAGCTACTACCCTACGGCCCATACCCAATCCAACGGCGTAGTCATTCGTGCAGGCCAGCAGTCCCAGTCGATCGCATTCTCCAACGATAATGGCCTAACTTGGACCCAATATGAAGGCAATCCTGTCATAGAATCGCCTCCTGCAGGGTACGTCGACCAGTACCAGAATTTCCGCGATCCATTCGTATTTTGGTACTCCCCATCATCCAAGTGGATCATGGTTGCGTCGTTGGCCAACGAGCATATTCTCCTTATTTATTCATCTGACAATCTAAAAACTTGGAAGTTGGAATCTCAGTTCGGACCAGAGAATGCAAAGTTCGGTCAATGGGAATGTCCTTCATTGTTTCCTCTCTACGTGGATGGCAACAATAGAGCAGAAAAGTGGGTTATCCTTATGGGAGTCAACCCTGGCGGTGTCATCACCGGCTCTGGCACACAGTATATTATCGGTTCTTTCAATGGAACGACTTTTGTTGCCGATCCTTCCGATACATATGATCCAACCCAGATTCCCGCTGGCAGTATTGTGTTCCAGAATTTCGAGTCGACCTCGTCTACGTTTAAAGAGTTGGGTTGGAAAGCAACTGGTGATTTTGCCCTTTTTGGTCCCCAGGTCGCATCGAGCGTTACCACGCAGACTATAAATGGCAATCTAGGATCAGGGTTGTTGACAACTTGGATCGTCGATGACAGTGCGACAGGAACTATCATATCGCCTAAGTTCATAATCACAAAGAACTATATCAGTTTCTTGATTGCTGGTGGTTATTATCCATACAACCCGTCAACTGCTGGAACTGCTAATGACAACCAAGTTTCATTCAGTCTTATCGTCGGCGGCCAGGTTGTACATTCGCAGACGGGCGCTGACGCTGAGAATTTGGTGTGGCGAAGTTGGAATGTAGCTGGGTGGTTCGGGGAAGAGGCGTACTTCATTGTCACCGATTTGAACACTAATTCTTGGGGTCATCTACATGTCGACGAAATCATATTTTCTGATACCCCAAAGGTCGAGGCTAATTGGAACGATTTTGGGCCGGACTATTATGCTGCCGCGACATACAACGGGCTACCAACTGCAGACCGGATTGCGATTGGATGGATGAACAACTGGGCCTATGGCGGAAATATTCCGACCAGCCCTTGGCGCAGCGCAATGAGTGTACCGCGTAAACTGGCTCTCAAGACCATCAACAACAACGTCCTGCTCGTGCAGCAGCCAGTGTCATCATTGTCGTCGCTCTACACGCCGAGCTTGTATTCTCGGAAATTCTCGTCTCTTAAGTCCGGCGAGACTGAGATTCCAGTGCCGGCCCCTTACAATGCCAGAATGAAGCTTACAGTATCGTTCAAACGAGGAACTGGATCCAAGTTCGGTGTTATTCTGCGTTCAAACGCCACCAACACCCAGGAGACTATTATCGGGTACGACTTCCTTGGCCAGAACGTGTTCGTGGATCGTTTCAAGTCGGGAGACAACGCATTTGTCGGTTCGGAGCCAAACCAATTCCCAGGTCACTTCATTGCAACCTTGCCGTCAACGTTGACCGACTCCATTACGCTCAATATTCTTTTGGACTGGTCCTCCGTTGAAGTGTTTGATGGCAACGGCCAGGTCGCTTTTACGTCTCAGATCTTCCCGCTTGACGACAGCGCCCAGGTCAAACTCTTCTCCGTCGGTGGCACAACGAGGACTGTTACTGTCGCCATCAACGGTATGAAATCATCTTGGTGATGACGTGATCCTGATGGGATTATTACTGCTACTTCTCTCTGTTACTTGTGGATATTTGGTCGAAAACTGTTGAAGCTGTTATACGAAAGTGTTCTGGCTTATTTAAAATTTCATTCACAGTGCAGACGTTGTATATTGTCTGAGAGTCCGGATTACTAATGAGAATTGAAACTTACGCAGCGTGATGTACTTGGGGGGTAGCTTTGTGGACTTGGAATAAATTGTTGAAGTTACTGTAGTAAAGAATAGACCGCAATGTATAAATTCCGTAGGATCTCATATATATTAGTAATCGTTTTATCGTGGAAGCGCATGTCCGAAGAATCTAATTTGTTTGTAGAACAGAAGCTCGCAGGCATGGTCTTTGGTTTCTCCTCTCTTCTTACTTTGTCCGAAAATATCATATCCTAATTGAAAGTCCTTTCAGAGACTCGAGTGAGTCATGCCTTCAGGTAGTTAAGGTTGGATACAATTAGTTCCTTGAGTATTTCGGAGACGGTTGAAGACGGTTGAACGACTGTCGTAGCGACTTAAACAAACCAGAGGACCATACACCTGTTAAGCGACATAATTTGTAGCCTGATACGCATCTCTTATAATTCACTCAACATATACTCTATCCGCTATTGGCGATGGTTGTATTCAAGTTATACAGCCGACTACCGGGGACGTGGGCTGTTGCCACAGTCGACTTTGCTCTCTTATCCTTCACGATAGTACTGTTTAGCGCCAATACTCAATATGCACAAAGAAATTACAATCTTGAAGCCGATCATAGATCTATGTACCTATCTAATAAAGCCTGAATTGCCTTGCTAGAAGGAGCAGGATTCAATTCAATCGATCTCATGAAATCGAGGCTGCTACTTACCTTATTTGAACTCTCACACGGCTTCTACCCTGCGGCCTATCTATCGATCGGGGCTACAGTCAGAGCTGTGGATGGACTTGTTGTTTATTCACGAAATGTCATTGCGCATAAGTAATAACATTTTGGGACAGTTGTTACTTTGCCGTAGCGGCGCCGGCCACTGCGAACCCTATGTGCAAGAATATAATTCCGCAAGTTCTGAAACAGATTTTGTAGTGCGGGGAAACCCTCAGCTTGTCGGTGGCTGTGCTGGTTGGCGCTGGCTTGGCATCGGGGCGGTAGAGTAAAGCAACGCCGCGCAAGCACTAGAGCTAGTTACGCGGGACAGCTGTATAATAGTAATCGTTATAGTTGGAACGCCCCAACAGTCAAGCCCCGATCGGGGGTTAATATCGTCTCACGACCGAGGGAGTTTAGTTGGTATGTAATGTAATGTATGTTATGGCACTTCTGCCTGTCATGAAGTTTAATTTGTTTTGCTAACTCGGAGGGTTAATTTTGGGGCAGAGAAACTCACACCTTGCACGGTGTCGATCTAGAGCCGTTCTAATGGAACTAGGCCATTTTGGTCGCAATACCCTAAAATTGACATTCAGAATGGTAAATTCGTATGGCGTAGAACCGGTGAAGGTTTGTGTCAATGCCTATTCTACGTAGATTCTTGATTATAAGAGCTAGACCCTGTCGTGATATATCACATTCGATGCATCCGCTTTTGTATGCCAACCATCGCTTGGAGTGGTGTGAGGCAAATCCGCCGCGGACTAACGTTTGTCCGACGAAAGTGGGGTAGAACGTCGCTTGGGACCTGGAGCAGCCTTGTCGATCTGGAACTTCATGGAGCTAATATGAATTCACTACTTGCAGTGTAGTGTGAAAGAGCCACGAGACAAGCCGGTCGTCAGTTAACAAAGCTTGCAATCATGCAATTCCACTGAGGCGAATCACTATTAATAATATTTTATTCTTGCTCGTTTGTGTCAGGGCTAGGCTTGTCTACAGGTGTGTGATAACATGGGTCAGTCCGTGTAGGTCTAGACAACCCCAGTGGCGTCGGACCCAGGTCGATTTTTCACGGCGTATTTCGCTGTTATCGTGCTTGCTAATAGGATGGCGAACATTCTTCGGCAATGGTGTCTCATATTAGATTCTCGGGGAATTTGCAACCGATTGCATACATCCGACAAGTGAGGGGTTGATACAGATTACATTCATCTGACTATCTATTATTTCTAATGCCAAACTGACTGCAACGCTCGTCAGTTAAATGGGACAGTACTTACGTCGTGCGGAACGAGCCCACATCTTGACCTGCACGGTGTCATTTATCTGTCAGGGCATGTGTGAGTCCGTTGCTCCTGTCAGGCATGTACATGTACTGTTTACCAGACAAAGCTTCAAAGTCGGTAATATTAAGCCAGGACGTGCCACCCTGCACTCAAAGGATCTTTTGACAAATGCGCCTGGAGCAAGGATAGATCCGGTGCAGAGTAGTAGAACGTTTAGGCGCGTAGTTTGACCCAAATAATACACTCCGGGCTGGAAATAAATGATCTGGTGGTTGAGGTTCTCCACACCTGTGAGAGCGCCTGGAGTCGGATAGTAGATGTCGCCGCTGGAAGGAATCAAATCTGTTGCCAAGGTACCAGTAGGTAACGCCTCCGCAAATATCACCAGTGAATTGCGAGGCTCTACTTTGAATCACTCCAGTGGTACAAATCCCATAGCAATTGGGACATTAATCTTTTTTAACTCTATTTGAAAAGAAAATGAGACTATACACCTAAAGCACACAATAAAACGCCTGTTATCTATGCACCTGTAAGACAGTCCCAACATTTAAACCGCAAGAGAGTACTACCAGAGCAAATATAAATTTTAACGTGAAGATTTTGATTGATATGGAGTCCTATGCATAAGATCAGTCTTCTAAGAGACTGTCGATTTTTATCGCTTGAACTCGCCGGGTGACTGCTGGGAAGTCTCGCTCTCGAACTTGCTGGTCTCCGTATCGTCGCGCTTGTCGCCTTGCTGTGCTTTGGTTAAAAGGAACCACATGGCGACTACTAATGGCTCTGTTCCTTACTGACGGATGGCTATGTCACCAGATGGACGTTGTGACAGCATTTCTTTACGGAAAATTGCAAGAACTCATATACATGGAGCAACCAGAAGGATTCCAAGAAGGCGATGATCAGATATGCTTGCTCCTTCGCACACTATACGGCTTGAAGCTGTCACCAAGAGAGTGGTACGGACGATTCGCTGAAGCATTAATGCACCAAGGGTTTGAAGTATCAAAAAGTGATCCATGCCTGCTTATTATGCCAGCTCTAATTGTGACATTGTACGTGGACGACTTACTTAAAAGGAAATGTCAGCCATCAGGGAACTAAAACGGAAGCCCCAAGAGAATTTCAAAATGAAAGACTTACGACCGGCGTCATATTTCCTAGGAGTCAATATCAAACAGCGCAGTGACGGATCGGTCAAAATCTCACAGACAACATACATTGAGAACATCCTCAGATGTTACGGCATGGATCTGGCAAAGACCGTCCGTACGCCTCTTCGATCATCTGTTAATCTGGACGAGCAAATGCAAAAGGACTATCAGGCACCATCTGAGTTCCCTACGAGATACCAATCGATTATTGGGTCACTGGTGAACGCAATTACATATTCGAGGGTGCAGACACCCGCCCAAGGCCCACAACACGAAAAGGTTATTTCGTGCCCAAATAGAATTCGTATATAGCATACATTACAACGCCGGATATAGGCATTTGTTAGGTGTCAGACAGCCGGAAAATGAGTGTCACAGCCACCAGTCAGTGAAAATTCGAGCAGTATCTGCTCTATTGTGTCAGCTGATATTAATCAGTATTTTGTTCAGCTGCAACAACCCTGACCCACCACCACAATATTCAACACTAATTTGTTCCTCCGCGGTGGGGAACATCGATTGCGGATGACTCGGTCTCCCATCCGGACGCCATTGCCGGAGATCGCATCGGTTGGTCTTCGACAAGGGCCTGATGAGTCTATATCTCTCCGTACATTGGGCATCCGACTAATTCTAAACATCGAAATTCTGCGACTCGGCTCGGCCTCCATGCTCACGGCTGTAAGGCTGCCGTCGTCAGAATCGCGAGTCCACGAAACAACTGTCCGGTCTCTGCGATACGAACTCGAAGCTATGATCGGTGTCGAGCCCGGTTGTACACTTGTAGGCTTTCACATCCGCCACACGAGCGACCTGTCATCTGCACATCCATCTACTTCCTTCCCGAGCTCGAGGAAATCGTGGTCGATCGTTCTAAATCGAATTAACTGCCAGATATCAACAGGTCAGAGGAGATGGGCCCGCACACGCTCTTCACACTGAGGGACGGGAATGCTGAAGTGCAAGAGAAGCTTCATTTGAGAATCTTTTGTGACCGCGATGTTGTGGAAGTGTATGCCAATGATAGGTTTGCACTGTCGACAGTCGTTTACACAGACGAGCCGACTGCGTTGGGAATAAGTTTGTTTGCTAGGTGGAGGCTAGGTAGTGCGTTGGTCGAGGAAGTTAAAGTCTGGGAAGACATGAAATCTATAGAGAGGGATTAAGTCTACGTCGGATTGGTACAAGAATTGCACTTACAACTTGTAACTGACATTCTAACCGGACTGGTTGGTAAATATATCTTTGTCCACTATGTGAAAGCTGCTGCCGGTATTCCAATGACATGTATCAAACAAATATCCAATTATTATTTCAGCAAACTGGTGTAGGCGTGCAATTGAGGTCTAGACCGCTTGATCTTCCTTACTCTTCGTCAGCGAACTTTGCTGATTTTGTGCGAGTGCCTTATCACCAACTTGCGGATGCTGCTCGGAGACCTGTTAAACTTTTTTTTTGTAATTGAATGTGTTACGGGTTTGACAACTTGTTCGATTCGTAGTAGGAATCTTTGATTATGAAAAACGAGCTTGTGATATCGTTTAATTCTTGTTACCATTTTCTCGCGATTTTTGATCCCGTTAGAAGGCTCTATGGGATTCTTGCACAAAACTCTGGATTAAGGTCAACTAAGTTTATTGCTTCCTGGTGAATTTCCTCATATACAATCTTGGTGCAAGGACCTACTTAAGACTAGCCAGAAATCGTCGCCTGATATCTTGAGCAAGCTTGACATTACTGCCGGCACGCTCACGAGAGTCGTTCGCGCGCCGCTCAAGCCATTCATTGCGATCCTTCACAAACGCCTCCATCCTGGCAATTTGGGCAGCGACCTTCGCTTTGTGGACCACGCTCATTGTCGACATATCAGGGCGCGAAACGTTCTCCGCAGGAGGGAATTCGGGCCTCCGAGGTAGACGCTGCTCGACTGGCAAGATGTCCAACTTGGGGCCGGGCAGAGTCTGGTACCAATACGCAGTGGTGGACCAGTCATCGCGAAGGTGGTTGGCGTGGCCAGATTCCATGGTCACCTTGATCTTCTTGTTGAATCTAACTGGATCTGGCAAGTGCCACCGGTAGCTGACTTGGTAGTTGGGAACGTCTTCTTCGTGGATGATGGTGCCACAGAAGGGAAACTGATTCTTCTGCATGCCCCAGCCGTGACTGAAATAATCCTCGCCGCCAGTGCCGTGCATGCTAGGAGGCCAAGTGTCGTCATCAATAAAAATCATGTCATCTCCCTCACCCCACCAAGTACCTTGGAAATGCGCGACCGAATGATTGCACCCGATGTAGCTGCCGGCACCTTCTGTCTCAAGAATAACGTAATTGCTCTTGCCGTCTAGATTCGGCACCTGAGTCTCCAGACTATTGGTTTGGATCTCAGGTGGCGCCCAGCCATTTGTTGGATTCTCACGGCGCCAATGGGCATGAAAGTACAAAGTGTCTTTGCTCAGTGGTTCGGGCAAGAGCTCGTAGTCGATATAAAAATATTGAAAGTAGGCAGCGTCGTTCTGATTCTCGATTTCAATGCGAGCACGCCTGTTGAATGGCATGGGAAGGTAGCAGTTGAGGGCCGAAGCACCGCCGAATTTTTTCTCTTCGGATGGCTTGACGGAAACCGTGAATGGCATCGATTGCATGTTAGCGGCCATTGAATGTCCCACGCAGAAAAAGTCGCCGATGGGTGCGAGAACGCTAGGGTTCTCCTCACCGTCCCAATACATCTTAATCAAGACCTACCAAGGTTCAGCAACTGGTACAATTTCGAACATGCCACAATGTGTGAATAACATACCTTCCTATAGTAATCGGGATCGTTGACCTCGTAGTTGAGACCAAGCGCATTGTGGATCTCCATCATGGCTACACCGGACTTGGAATAAGGAATGAGACCGGGTCCGACGATGCGGCGACAAGTCTGCACGAACCAGAGATGGGTGATAACACCAGGACCTTCGAGATCGGCCAAGACGGCTGTCTCTCCGGGCATGACAACAAAGGCATCCTCGTTCAGTCCCTTTTGATCCCAACTAGAGACTCGAGCACTACGAACAACTTTGTGCTGCGCAGCGCGACCCATCAAGTCCCCACCGAGGGAGAATGCAGAAATTTGGCTCATGATAGTGATTGAGAGAATAATCAGCTATGACAGTGATCAGCGTGGGGATCGGCAACAAGTGGATAGCTGCACGTACCCAAGATCGGCCTGGAAAGAAAGAATCAATGCGTAAGATTATATTAGAGCTGTTAAGCAGGAGCTGGGGAGAAAAGAGCGGATTCGATCGTCTTTTTGTATTGAAGACTAGTATATCGCTATGCGTTGAAAGTAGTGGTTGACAGCCCGCCTCTGCCCCTCTCTCATCCGCGATCTGCATTCTCCGCTCCCCTCCATTTCTCTGGCTATTGATAGAACGGAAGCTGGAGAGTCGTCTCTGAATGGGCAGAGTTGCAAAGTAAAGGAGTCGCCACCATCGCAGTACTCGGTTTAGGTTCAAAAGTGGGGCAGAGCAAACAAGATGAAGTCGGCCTTAGTAGTCTACTCCGCGGCTTGGCGCTATGCTTGGCGGTATGAGTTTCCCCGCGTCCAAGCACAGACTTTGCCGACAACGTTTACGTCGGGACCACCGTTCCAATTCCCGCGCCTATATAGATCGTGCGGGCCACACATTACTATCTCCCCGGCTGTCGTCTAAATAATGACATGAATACTGCAATGACGTCGCCAACAAATACCGTTGCCTCTAGCGTTCATGGTCGGGTCCAGTTGTCCGAAGACGCTGGATCCAGACCCAGCAATAGCCTGAAACGACAGGCGGAAGGTCTTGGACCGTCATCCGAATCCGCCACCAGCAGTCGCCACCAGCGCCGACGGCGGACTGTTCTGGCCTGTGACGTTTGCAGGTCACGAAGGACCAGGTGCGATGGTCGACGACCACGATGCTCGTTTTGTCTGCAACAAGACTCACAGTGCATTTATCGACCAGCGGCAGCACCAGCACCATCAAAGTAGGTTACTGCTCAGAGATTGCGACCAATTCAACTGATTATTCTTCTCTTTTATTCTTTAGGCTGGAACTTGAGATCTCGACAATTAGAGAAAGTCTGGACCATATCACTCACCTCCTCTCCAATCGAGCTGAGAAACTCCATGCCCCGTCTGTTCTGGAAGCCGCCAGTGAAGCTGTGCCTCCTGAACAAGAGGCAACGCCAGACTTTCCTTTCATGACCCTTCGGACACGGTCAATGATGGATATTATTGGGGTTGACAAAGATTTGGCAGACTTTCTCGTCAACCTGGAGAGAGCTGACATCTCGAGATTGGCTCCTTCAAGGGGTTCAGGGCTCTTGGTGCTTCAATACCAACGGGCGGTAAAGTCAGTAGACGAATTCCAAGGTGCATGTGTGAATAGTAGCTTATACATGGTTGGTTTAGCGCGCTAGCGGCATTTTCTGAAAGGATCCACACCTGGTATCCAATCCTCCACCCAGGTTTTTCAGACCAATTCTTCCAGTCAATCACAGGCTCGTTCCATAATTCAACAGACTCCTGTCTTGTGCTTTTGGTTGCTGCAATCGGTTCGCTAGCCGAGTCCGGGTCTGTTATGGCTGCCCTCGAAGCACGTCCGGATGCCCCGTACATCGAATCTGCACTGGCAATGCTGCCTACAGTGTTGCTTGAATGCAGCCTCCGGAGCCTGCAATGTCTTGTCCTTTTCAGCGTATATTATTGCTGCCTCGTGAAGCCTTGTCAGGCTCATGACTATGCTCTCATGGCGTCGTTCAAGGCACAAAATCTCCTCAAAAGGTATCTATCTAACTCAGCTCGTTCAAGTTCTTTAATCATCTACTGATTGAATTAGTCAGCTTTACGTGGACAATGCTGAAAAATTGGAGCTTGTGCGACGAGCGTTTTGGGCAACTCTGTTGATTGAAAGGTAATGTGGGACTGTATCTGCAGTTGTGCGATTCTGACGAGGGAATAGCGAGTTGGGAATCCAATTTGACCTAGCAGAAAGCGGCATCTGGAAGCTTGACAGCCATATACCGCTGCCGGACAGCCACGAGACATGGAGTATTGCTACAACGGCCAGTCCTGTGTTGCCCACTTCGCCTGAGAGTGTCAATTCAGTTGGAACAAGCTCCGATGAGATGCGATCGTACTTTCTGGCCGAGATCGCTATGCGCAGGATGCTCCATCGGTGCACCATATCTATTAGCACCACTTCAGATGGCCACTTCATCTACGCTCCAATAGTCGCAGCCGAGTTAGAACTCCAATTAGAGCAGTGGCATGCCGTCCTACCGGAGCACCTCCGCTTCGACAGACAGCCCGATTCAGACGACAGGATCGAATCTGCAGCAGCAGGCTTTCTGCAAGCGCAGTACTACTCGTGTAAGGCGTCCATCTATTGGCCTGCAGTATATCAAGCGGTAGAGTCGTCAGAGGCCGACAGCGATCTACTCCCTTACTGTCGCAAATTTTTCGATTCTTATGTCAATTTCATGGTGAGTGCGACTTCTACGGTCCAACGCTGTTTGCCCAACCTCTGGACTCTTTATGCAAGGTAAGAGATCTTCACATATTAGCCTTGATGCTCCGGCGTGTGCTCATTCTTGGGCAGTATATTCATTATCTCCATGGCAGCCTTGAAGGCTGCAAACACGCCATGCCTGCGCAGTACTATGCCATCACAGGTGACGCAGTGCTTTGAACTGGCAAGCGAAACTTTTCAAATAATTGGTGGTGTCAGTCCATCTCTGTCAGCCCTTAAAGAGATACTCAATGAACGTGTTTCGACGCGGCATACAGGCTAAAAATAGAACAACCGGAGAGGAATCGTCGCGACGTATTCGCAGGGTTAAGACTCTACGCGGTTAAGGTGGATAGACAGAGGTGCAAGTAATCTCGACAAATGCTCAGCAGGGGCGCGATAATCTCGGAAACGTTTATAGTTGGCCTGGAGACGGAAGCGTCTGAAGTGCGTACAAGGCCAACAACTGTTCGTGGTGAATTCACTGATACTGGGCCCTTGATTGCGAAAGTTTATTTGGCCGACACTGAACCGATTAAAAAAGTACTTTCCTAATCCCAATGACTTTTCTACTGGCTTTTATAACACATAAAAAGTCTTGAAAATTTGTTGGTTGGTCAGCTACTGCTCGTGCAAGCCGTGCCGACTCTCATCCGAAACCGGCCTCGGCTCCATGCGCGCATTACGGCATCATTTACATGAAGTTTAACGGCTTTCAGGGACTCGACTAGATATTTGCTGCGGTCGGCTTGTGAGCGCGACGTTTGTGGTCCAGTCATGCCATCGCGAGCCTACGAATAGGACTTTGTGTCTATGACAAGGTGCTGATGCTGCCGGTTAAAATTTAGCCATGAGTTCTGACGTGCTAGACCATGGCATAAATCGATGTGTTACGGCATTTATATTTCCGATGAAGTTCCTCGAGCCTTTGGAAGAAATAAAGATACAACTAGAAACAAGATATTTCCTCGGCCAGACAAGGAGAAACTTCTCCTTTAGTATCCATCACTGTACTTTCCTTGTGAAACAGGCCCAACTCCTCGCACATCTGCAGATCAGCGACTTAGAAATTTTTCCAGTGATCTAATAGTATGAACTCAACCGACTGCTTTGTCAAATCCCCTTCCTCAAACAGTCTCCTCACTGATTCCGCCGCAGGCCCGACGTGGACATCGACCACATCTTTCAAGCCGGCCCCACAAAACTAGAGGTAATTGCAGCATTCATCGGATTTACCTCAAAAGGTAAATGTGGAAAAAAAATAGCCTCATGTCGTCGTACTGAGAGTGGTCGGAAAGGCGGATGATGGCAATGTCGGCGGATGACGGGAAAAAGCGGATGATGGGAATGACGGAATGGTGCGGACGACTGGAAGCCGAACATATCCGTTCCAACATTTTCCATAAGTAATATATAAAGGCCTAGTATAGCCCAGTAGATAATAATTAGAATCAAGTTGCTCTGTGTCTTTACAACTTTACAACAGTAAACATGGTCCAATTCGCTTAGCGCTGCGCCCAGAGAGACGGCAGAGTAGCCAACATACGCCCCAAATTCAAGAAAGAACTGCTGGACCGGGGGGCGCGCGTGATAGAACGCTTACGATGTAGTCCCGCTTCGTAGGCCCAACTGGCATAAGGTGTTTCCGCGAGGTGGAAGCATATTCTTCCATTGTGCGAACTAATGCGGAGTGATTCCCGCGGATCGTAGATACTGAAGGGTATAACGGCTCTATCGCATATCGCATACATTTTTTTATCCATTATAGCGCGATATCGCAACGTATCGCGATAAAACGATAGGCATGTGAAAAATCTACATTTACAAAGAAGTATCTGTATCTATATCACTCTGACCATTTTCCATAGTTTCCTCATGGATAATTCCAAGCCCCGACGGTACGTTACTCCGGAGCCAGCTCTTCAAACACCCAGTGCGCACAATATTTGCCGCACCACACCATGCCTCGCTCGATCCCAAGAGATCGTTCGCCGAGCGCCGGAGAACACTCGCTCGGGCTCGGACGACATTGCTGGTATCGATAAAATATCGATAGCCATCTTTTGAAGCGATGGATAAAGTTTTCTTTGGCGCTCTTCCAGCCACCATTCGAGCGCCGTTGTAGAAATTCCGAAAAGTGTATCGTTGGCAAAGGCTTCATACTCATCACTAGTACTAGTGCTTGCTGTCAAAAATGAACCTTTGACAGAGCCTTTTGAAGTCTCTGCTTGAGGGTGTCCTTATAATGAATGAGTTTTTAATCATTCGAGGCACGTCACCATGTGACTGCCTAAGGAGAGGCTCGACGGTGTAACTGACCGTCATCAATAGAGCCTAGAGTTCTGGCCATTCAACGGCATTATATGGCAAGTTTTGCAAGACAATCAATTAAACCAGAGCCTCCTGTAAAGCCCGCTTGTTCACAACCGCCTGAAGTCCCTTGACTTCTTGCTCTCGAGCACGTGCTAGCTTCTTTTCTTCGGCCATGGCCCATATATTCTGCAATTTTCTCGAAGCTTTTGGCCATGGTTTCCGTATCAGTAACTTTAAGTTGATGCGAATGACTGAGATGATATCACGCCGAGGTGAGGCTTTGGCCGCTGTAAGATGGATTGAGGCATAACTTGCAGTAGAAGATCCTATTGAACTGACCTACTAGGTCTGCTGAAGAGTGACGTGATATCGCTTGAAGCTCTAGGAGCAGGCACGCCAGGCTTCAGTATCCCGTGCCTTGATGAGAGATGTGTGCTCAGATTTCCTGATGACCCTTGAAGAACCGCCTCCGTAGTAGACACGAACAGCGAGTGCACACAGTCAGCTTGTCCGGGCGACTCTTGTTAGTTGGCTTGTAGATATATGTGGTTTCGAGTTCGGTAGTATCCCATGACTTTGGCGGCATGTGACCTTTCTTCGAATGACTGGCGAAAGGGAAAGATGGCTGTTGGCATCGCTTGCGAGAACTTGGGACGCAGATTAGTCAGGGGATATAATATCATCTGAAAATGGGGTACTTGTCTGATTTAGGGCCGTTCACCATACGATATCGGCACGGTTTGGGCTAATCGGCAATCGGCATTGTCGACCTTAATGCCTGCCGATAATTATCGTCTACCGTATCGGCAGATGTTAGAAGCTTGACGATACGATTATCGTCGCCGATATTGATAATATGACACATCTCATTACCTTGAACAGGGAAAATTTTTTGGACACACCATATAATCTGACAAATCTGTAACTAATACTATAATCCGTAATTCTACAACAAATAACTGTCTTGCCATCTTATCCCGCCAGTGGCCACAAGTGAGTTCCTCTTGAGTGTCTTGTACCGCAGCGGGTGAGGCGGCGTCCCTGACGTCACGACAGTGCAAAATCCTAGTTCTCTGTCCTTCGGACATGGCCATACTGCTCCGTGTTTCCTTCCGAGATGATGTCACAGCGCAGTTTCCTTTTAATTTCTTTAATGAAAAATATTTTCATACTAAAAAGATTACTAGTTTGTTAGTTGTTCGCTCCGGACTTTGTCCGAAAGTAAAAGTTTCCACACGCGGGAGAAAATGTATAAAGGGAGGGTTTAAACCCGTTCTTCGGCATGGTCAATATTCTAAATATATCCAAAATTAGACTTTATATATCCATATTGTTATCCAGGATCAAGTACTCAATCCCTTACGACAATGTATGCCTTTGAGAGAATGACTACTCGCCATAAGCGCCTCGACTACAGAGCCCTCAACGATGGCAGTGATGACGAAGCAGCGCCCGAAGACCGAGTCGCGAGTTCCACGACGTCATCCCCTTTACTATCGAGTCAATCAGCAATAGACGGATTTATCAATATTCCTGACGACGACGTATTACCTTCAGAATCAGCATCACAGCTGCCAGAGCTTAGAGCACGCTCCACGACTTCTGAAGCGTCCATCCATTCAAGCAACACATTCCTCCAAGGTCGCCCACGGCCAGCACCGGCCACTGAGTGGCTATGGGCATACTTTGAGACTACGACTGTTGATAAGGAGTGGACCGTAAAGAAGACCAATAAGCGGAGATTGACAGATAGGGAGATTCGTTGCCCATACATAGACGATAAGACAGGCACACAGTGTGGTTGGAGAGCTATGGATTCATGACGACAAAACTCAACTAGCAATATGAAGACTCATCTTGCCAAGCACTCTATTTATCCTCCAAACACTGAGGGTCGGAATACAGGAGAGAAACAACAGACCAGCGTCGTTAGCCTATGGAAAAGGAAGGAGAAACTAACGCACCAGCAATTACTAGAAAAGAACCTTACGACTCTCGAATCTGCTCCACTTCAACAGATCTTCCATGATATACCGGGAGTTGCACTCCCATTTTCCTCTCGACATACACTTCGGAGGCGGCTTAAAGACGATTTCGATATGCAGCGCCTTAAATTGAAGGAAGAGCTTACCAGAACTTGCAGAACAATTTCTTTGTCTCTCGATGTTTGGACAAGCAGGAATCACCTCCCTATTATTGGTATGATTGGCCACTGGATCACAGACGAATTCGAATATCGGGAGAGAGTACTAGACTTAAAGAGATCTATGGAACTCATAGTGGAGAGACTTTAATGTAGAGACTACTCTTGTAGACTTAGCTTTTTAACGGAAGCTGATTACGATTACGGGAGATAATGCTAGTAACAATGAGACACTAGCCTCTGAGTTGTTTCATTGTCTTTCTGAGAAACTTGATTTGCAGGACGACAGTAATGATTCGGTTCTCTTATATCGTGGCCTGGATAGCTATATCCGTTGCTTGGCTCACATATTGAATCTAATTGTCAAAGATATACTCCACGTATTGAAGTCTGGTAATGTCGAGGAAGCAAGCGCTGCTTGCTATAACCTACGAGATAAGAAGTCTATTGGAACTCAGACAGCCTTGGCAAGACTCCGAATATTAGCTCTTTGGATTGATCGAACACCGCAGCGAAGGCAGAAGTTGAATGAAGTCTGTAAGATCAACAATCTCTCGGACAAATATATTGAATATGACGTGGATACGCGCTGGAATTTCACTTTCCGTATGCTCGACGATGGCTTACGTGCAAGGCAACATATAAGCCAATTTTTAGACCTACAGAATGAACTACCAGTATTCACGACACGAGATTGGCTACGGCTCACGCAGATCCTCAAAGTACTCTCGAAGTTCAACGAACTAACTTTGTTTATTTTGAAAAGAAAGCCACAGATCAGCCTTGCCATCCCCATATACTATGAGCTTCACGATTTTCTCCATGATGTGTCCGAATTTAAGAATGAATTTGCAGGTTTTGACCGAGACATTGGAGTTGCGGTAAAGGAAGGAATAAAGAAGTACAACAAGTACTATAGCCTCATGGATAAATCAGATGTGTACTATACTGCTCTCGTCCTTGATCTTCGAGTAAAAGGCAATTTGATCTTGCAGGAACTAAGAGAGGATAGCAATTCTGGTGGGCTGATTCTACAGACTATACGGCGGAACCTCCATCGACAATATCCATTGGCTATTGTGCGGCCGCGGTTGCTGATGGAATTTGGACAAGATCTGCCGCAGAGAGAATCGAGGATAGTGATGTCGAGTCTAAGATGCTGCAAAGGCTGCAGCCACGAGGCCAGACTAGTAGCACTGTCTCTGATATTGACAGATACTTCGACAGTCCTGCGGTCAGCGTTAATGACACGAAAAACCCAAACTGGCTTTGCAATTGGTGGCGTACTCATCAAGATGAGTACCCGCAGATGGCCGCTGCGGCTAGGGATTACTTGGCAATCCCAGCTTCCGAGGTGGCAGTGGAAAGGCTATTTAGAGCGGGAAGGGACTTGCTCGGTGTTCGGAGGCACTCCATGAAGGCAGACACAATGAGAATGTTGATGCTCATGGGAGACATGTATGATAATTGATTGCAAAATATAATTTGTTAAGACACATGCTGGACTTAATGATCGATCCTAAAAAAAGCTACATAATTATCTGCCGATTTGCCGATATCGTCGAACGTCTGCTTCACCGATACGATATCGGCAGAACGTTTGACAATAAACATCGTCAAACGGCAATCGTCGGACATTAGGAATGCTGATATCGTATCGTCGACGATATCGCATCGTCAATATCGGCAAAACGTGAACAGCCCTAGTCTGATTCACTTCAAGGCCGCGACGAGAACGGGATCGTGGACTATCAGTGGCGGTATTCAGCGCATGATAATCAAGACGCTTCGCTCTAGGCAGGCGCTGTTGTGTATTCTGAGATTGAGAACTGGAGTCCATCCCGACAATGAGCCAATAGGTTTGCTTTATCGCTGTCAAGATACAAGATTTGGAGAATCGATGCACGTGAGACCAGAGTAAGAAGTGATACAACAACTGGAGAAGGAGATCTTGATCCATATGAATTTGTCGGCCTTCTGTATTTGTGGGTGACTTTATTTTATTTCTATCTTTCGTCTTGTTGTGAGCGTCTTTGGTTTATGAGGCTTATGCCTTTGCCTTTTCTTGAGGTATTGTTCCTGCAATAATATATAACAGGCCTGTGTTTTTTATCAAAATAGTGGATCACGTGTTTCATATGGTCATATATTTACCATATATGATATCATATGATATCAGTCTCATATTATATGAGTTCAGAAGAACTCATATAATATGTGTATTGGTTTGACAGAATGAAGTCATATATGGTAATATCACACTACTGCACACACTGATTTGTTGGACTAGAGATCATTTGCTAATTCGCTAATTTGCTTTGTTAATTTGCTTTGCTAATTTGTGTTCAACTTATAATGTGTATCTAATTAGATTTAGTAGTTTTTTTAATAAATTGTGAGTTGCGAGCGCGTTATGAGCAGTTGGACAAGGCGGAAGGAGACGCGTCAGCCACGCGTAGTTGACGCGAGGTTATACCCTGACCCTAATTGGTGCGGCACCACTTATTAGTGCTTTCCGTGGTTCTTCTCCCCTTCCCAACATTACGCCTTGTCATTCCTAACTTAACATGAGCAATACTTAATAATATAATCCATATTTTCGTCACAATGACAGCCCTCTTCCTGATAGATTGCAATATGTGGGTAAGTCTAATCGCCAGGAATTCTTACATAGGTATTGCACGAACTGCAATTTGGAACACCCAGCAGATTGACTTGGTAAGTGATCATTTCAGTTCACTTCTGTAGTACCTATCTATTTCTTGACGTCTATGTGACTGATTATACCTTTTGTTGCTGTGGCTTCCAATGTTTTCTATGGCATTTCGTGTTTGAATTGTATTTGGTTGCCGATCACCAGCTTGGCTTTTTGCTGCTGTCTACTTGTAGCTTCATTGTCATCATTTGGGCATTGGGTCGCCGAAATGGTGCAAGTTTTAGGTCGGTCGTCCTCCACTGCCAGTGCATGAATGTGATATAGCTATCGGGTATGGTGGACTGTCGGTCGTGTGTTGGAATCTGAATAAACGAAGTTAATCTTGATGACCTCTAGGCCTCCAAGTCTTCGCGATCCACTTCATCTTAAAATATGCTAAGGTGCACCTTATTCGTCATTGTGTTATTTTCTGGAGTTATTGTGGATATCACATGTGTGATTTTGTTGTCTTTTTAGCATCTCAAGTTGTCCGTTGTCGCAGGTTACCTCAGCAGCGTCATTCCTCGCTCCTCACTGCCATACCACTTTCGTTTCTCAACCCACTTCACTAAAACTGTTTTTTGAATTTCGTCTCTCTCTTCACCTTCGAATCATCAGTTACTCTAAAATATCTGTCTGCTCTGGGTCTGCCCCGTATTTTGCTCATGGTTATGCATGTGGCATCTGTGTCCTTAACTGTTTAGGACCTTTGGAGACACGGAGATGCTGTAGAAGCGGATGTGCTTATATTGATATCTAGGGGTAGTTTTTAGTAATGTCGCCCAGTTTTGTTTATCTGGCTCATACGACTATAAATTAAATACAATAGTTGACAAACATTTGCGATTTCATACAAGTAACTTGGCTGTAATATATGAGCTACTTTAATAAACCGTTCAACTTGCTCGCATGAGCCCCTCTATCTTAGCGAGTGGCTATGCCGAATTTGAGTAGAAGGACAAGTGAACTGACAGGGCTACTCGCTCCTGCAAAACATATCTGACTGTGTGGACAGTGCCACTTTGAACGTTTAGTAACTCGCTCCGCCAGAGCGACTCCCCAGCTCGCCCATTTCGTATGAGAGGTACACATATTCCGGCTAAAGCGACTGCGCAAATTCATACGAGTTGGGTTTCAGGGTTTAATTTCTATAGGGTTGTGTTGCTTGCTGGTGTTTGGTTCAGGGCCTCAGATGATGATGAGTTATTTTCGGCGCAGATAGTCTGAAAATGAAAAGGCAGGAAGTCTTTTCGACTGAGTAAGGAGTAGAGGACGACCTCAGGGCTGTGGCGGATGCGGATATCGGCCAAATCCGCCATCCGCCTTAAAAATTTCGCAAATTTAACTAACATGATATTTAAATTTTTCTAAATGGACTGCCAGCTAGCGGAGGCAAACTATCCCGTCGGTCATCCCCGCGACATATGAATTTTCACCGGTGCCAGGATAACTCATTGTCGTGGACAGATTGTTCGATACTGTGCGAGCTCCTGCATTCATGAATACATAATTGAAGTTTACGTTCGCGGTTCGGCCATAGTCGCGGTCATGTCGGTTTATTCCGAAGAACCTTGAGCGGACAAGGGAGTCGGGCTCGTGCGACAAGTGACAACTCGGGTGCTCGGCTTTTGTGTCATTTGTAATCAGCATGTTTAATTGGCTTGTTTGTCCTTGTTTAAAAAATTTTTAATTGGCTCGATAAGAAGTGGAAAGGAAATTGGAGAATATAAGAATCCTTGAATATGTCTTCATGCCTCTTGAAATATTCCATATTCTATAAGCTGTCCACAGATCGTATTCTAACTTAACGACCTCCAAATCAACAAATATAAAAATGGATCGCATGAACACTCGTCGAAACAGGCCTAATTACTTCTTGCTCAACGATGGACTGGACGAAGAGACATCGCCAGAAGACCGACTCGGTAGTTATGAAAATGTTTTTACTCTCGAGAACGATATCCTTCCGTCGGAATCAGCATCACAAATCCAGCAGCTTCATTTTGAGTCGTTGGCAGAGACGCAGGTAGAGGAGTCCTTGACCATTCAAACGGAATCGTCGGCCAGTCTTGTTTCATTACAGGAATCTCGCCAGCATGCCCGAATTTTGAACCTAAATCCACTAAGTGGCCATGGACATACTTCGAAATATCTGAATTCGAAAATTCTTGGATCGTTAAGAAAAGCAACAAAAGGAAGTTGATTGATAGAGAAACTCGATGCACTATCTTGGACGAGGAAACAGGCGAAAAATGCGGCTGGAAGACCACGGATTCAAATCGATCATCTCCGCAAGCAGCATTCCATAGATCCTCCTAACAAACCGGATGAACCAAAAAGAGCAGAATATAGTATATTATCTTTCATAAAGAGGAAGGAGAGACTTACGCATTAACAGCTTCTTGAGAAGAATATTCTGCGCTGGATAGTCGCTGAAAAACAACCTTTTACAACCCTGGAGTCGCCAGCGTTCCAACAAATCTTTCTTAATATTCCGGGAATTAGGCTGCCTTTTACCAGCCGTCAGGTTGTTAGACAACGGTTGGCCGATGACTTCGCAACACAGCGCGTTCAATTGAACGAGGAACTTTCCAAAACATGCAAGACAATTGCTATTTCTCTGGACGTCTGGACGAGCAAAAATAGCCTGCCAATCCTTGGCATAATTGGTCATTGGCTTACTTCAGAGTTCCAATATCAAGAGAGAGCATTGGACTTCAGGGAACTCCATGGATCGCACAGTGGCGAAAATCCAAATAAACAAATACTTGGAGCAGCATCAAGTAGAGCTTTCTTTGCCGTCATTTACTGACAATGATTGGGAATGGCTGAGGCAAATCCACGGTGTTCTTTCGAAGTTCAATGAGCTAACTCTGTTTGTTTCTAAAAAGAGACCACAGATTAGTCTCTCTGTTGCAATTTACTATGAACTTCATGATCTACTCCATGATGCTTCAGAACAACTTGGAAGCTTTTCAAAGCTTGACATGGATATCGCGCTGGCTGTTAAAAACGGCATGAAGAAATATAAAAAGTATTACACGTTCATGGACGAGGTCGATACTTACTATACGGCCCTTGTTCTGGACCCGCGCGTGAAAGGCGACCTAATTCGACAGGAGTTGAGTGAGGATGACGATGCTGGTCGCCTAATCCTAGAGGCAATACGCCTGGAACTCCATCGAGAGTACAACATTACTGAAGTGAATTCCCCTCCAACAGAACAATTTCTACCAGATAACCAGGAATATAGCGACCCGGAGCTTCGGATGCTGCGAAAGCTCCAGCCTCCAAGTCAATCTTTTGCGTCCGACATAGATAGATACTTCGAGAGCCCGAGGGCAGTTGTGACGGACTCAAAGAACCCGAATTGGCTGTGCGACTGGTGGCGGAGGCACAAGGATGAATATCCGCAGATGGCTATGGCGGCCCGAGACTACTTAGCCATTCCCGCCTCCGAAGTCTCTGTTGAGAGGATGTTCAATGCAGGTAGAGATATTCTAGGGGTACGGTGATTTGCAATGAAGGGCGAAACGGTGAGAATGTTGATGTTGATGGACAGCATGGAGAAAAATTTGTAAGAAAAATATATTCTGTCCGTCAGAATAGTTGCCCTATTTCATTAACATGTATCATCGTCTACTTTTTGACACCGTTTAAAGATAATATACCAAATATCCGCCATATCCGCCATCTGCATCCGCCAACTGAAAGTATGGCGGATACGTATCCGCGGCGGATATCTGATCCGCCAAATCCGCCTATCCGCCTATCCGCCTACAGCCCTGGACGACCTCAGTGTCTAATATCGCTGAGCCGGCCCACGAGCGCTCGCCTGCGAAGAACCTTTCGCTGGGCCTGCTGGCCAGCCCGGGTTGATAATTCGTCGAATCTTACGTGACGATGGGGAGCCGCACGGCGCTTTGCAGGATAGAATTTTACAGCACCTTGATCTGCAGTTCTGCCAAAAATGATGATGCAATACGCCCCTCCGAAATGCCATCAACCAAGTCTGAGCCAAGTTGCCGAACTTCTGAATTGGCTGAGCCTGATAAGCTGCAGTGCTTGCTCAAAGTGGCCAAGAATTGTACAAATGGGATTATTGTCAGGTAATGTATTATCTTCCTGGCTAATGACATTATACACTTCAACTCACCATCTGTCCTTATCCTGCGACCACTCCTCCACCTTCCCGAAACCAACCGCGCGAGCGATCCTATTGCTGGAAGAGGTGTTACAGAGCTCAGACTCTCACACGGACCGAGAGAAAGATTGCTTGCGACGCCCGTTCGCCGAGTGAGCATTTGTCTGCTTGATGGCCAAGGCGACCACACTGCGCCAGCGTATGCTGCTGGCGGCAACGGGGACAGGCCCCACCGCTATTTGTCCGCGGGACAAAACTTTATGCGGAGTCCACTCAGCGGGACGCTTGTTAGAAAATCGCCTTGGCGTGGACGAGGATGACGCCGGAGTGGCGGAACCCGATGGTTGTACTCCGCGGTGCACCGATGAGTTCTGCTGCTCTGGGCATGCAGGAAAAATTCGCGATATAGAAGTTTGGGCAAATATCAAAAATGCCACTGAAATGTTTCATAATATCAAAAATGCCACTGGCAGCAAAATTCGTCGTACCCAGCTAAATACAGTTACACTAAGCCTTACATTACTAACTATTATATATTTGACTTCAAGTGAACCCTATAATACACAAACTAAAGTACTTTAATGCGCTCACAATTTGCTACCTTCTGCCATCCGCCTATATATCGACAAAAGAGTCAAATCAAATTTCGCCTAAAGTCTTTAGACTCTAAATGGGTTCCGTACAAGACCTGGCGTTATGACGCATTTACTTCTTACATCTGCCGCAGATGTTGAGTCTGCGAGCAACAAATTCGTTGGATCTGTCGCGGCTCTTGTGGGGCCTGCCGGGCGGGCGCCGAGTCGTTGGCGGTCTGCATATCGGAGTATCATTTTCTACAGCAATGGTTGGCATGGCGTGGATGCTATTCATGTAGGTTGCTTCCAATGATTCAACCCTGAAGCAGGGGTCCACGAAATCGACAGCGTCCCGTCTGACATATGATATCGCCGCCACTGCATGCGCAAAAAGGTATGCCGCGGTAATGCCATCTGTTGCTGGACATATCCTGCGATTCAGACGAACTGGATAGATTTGCATGCTTCTAGTCCTAACCTCGTACTCGTCGGAATTGGCAGATACGACAATATTCTACCGTGCAAGTGCACTAGATCTGGCCAATTCTCTCGCCGCAAACTCTGAAATCCGCTTCCCTTCGTCTTTCAACTTTTTGATCTCGTTGAGACGTTGGGTCCTGGAAAGCATTATCTGCAGCCGAATACGCTCCATCATGGCCAAAACTGGCATCAGCTGTTGAAGCTCTCGGCGATGTTGGAGGTCCGATGGCCGAAACGCTGTCCTGGAAAATAACTATCAGCCCAATGCTCAGGAGCGTTGTTCTTCAGCCACTGAACTCCCTCGTCGCCTATCGTCGCAAGGACGTCGTCCATTCACGTTTACTAGGTCTTGAAGCGACCTTGTAAATTAGTGCAGCGACGTCAACACTTGAGACAATTATTTTGAAATTTACATGCAAATGTCTAAGACAATGTGCAAGTTCTGCATCCGGAAAAATATCTGAGACGGCATCGATCAACCCTTGAACAAATAGCGGTCAAAGATACCTTTTTGTCTGTCGGAGATAAAGGATAACGAAGCAGCATTGATGCTGTGTTCCATAGATGTCCGAAGCTCCTGAAGGAACCAACTACAATTCTCTCGATTTTCCGCATTGACGACCCCAAACGCCAGAGGAAACAAATGTTGTTCGGCATCAACTCCCACTGCTATTAATAACACCCCCTGATATCTTGATTTGGGGTGAGTTCCATCGAGTGCAAGCAATGGGCGACAGTACCGAAATCCTGCAATTGATGTAGCGTAGCTCACGAATAGAGAAAAAATTGATCTTGAACCACACGCACTACCGCGTGGCTATTAGGATTGTGAGCTTTAATTGACCTAATATATGCAGGAATCTTTGCGAAGCCGTCGATATCAGATCCATCAATCTTTTTGCTGGCGTTGTCTTTCGCCCTTTCGGCCACGAGGTAGTCAATTTTCACGCCGTGATCGAGATGAACATCTTCTCTCAAGTGCATAGGTCTATAAAATCTCTTTGTTTCGGTCTCACCTTGATAGATCTCTGCTACCCATCGTTTATTGGCGTGCCCATTCTTGTGCACGACTTGATTGCAGTTATGGACCGGATTGGTGGCAGTAATCTTAAACATGGTGCTTTCCTTCTCGCGCCTTGCATGCAATGTCCACAGGCAAACGTCTTCTTTGCATTTTCACCTGACGCGGGTTCGATCTGACTTGGCTGGAACGTATTGATAACCCTCCTGGATAGCAATAGACTTCATCGCGTGCTTGAAGGCATTGATGTCTGAGAACTGACCTCCCACTGCAGGCAACATGTTGAAATGGCCGTTTGATATACAATATATAAGTTCTGATTCCACAGAATATTTGATAATATTGAGTGCTCTATAGTCACCGCGTTGATTAATGAACGAGACGCGACGCAAGTTCGGCAGGGTAGCTTACATTGATTAAGTGCAGAAATGGACCCTAAACCTCGCTCTGTACCTGGTCAGTGGCATTTTTGATATTTGCCCTAGAAGTTTTGGCGACGTGAATGCACTAACGAATTCCGAATCCCAGGGTTAGGGTCATGGTCAAGTACCCGCCTAGTAAAGGTCAGCTGCCTGATCCGTGCGGTGGAAGCCGAGACAGGGTCCGCGGAGCTATCTTGAACTCCGCGAGACGAGACGACAAATGGCCCAGTCAGTTCTGTTCACACCATCTCGTTGAGTGCGACGGGACTTGGGCAGGTCAACTTCTCCACTTTCATCCCTGGACTCCCAAGTTGTGACTGGATTGATTTCCTGGGAGTGACCTGACTGAAGTCTTACCACACGGAGGAAGTTGACAGCTCAGTATTACAACTGGTGGGGATTGCTGCCCCGAGCCGCATGTCCCGGATTTGCACGCAACCCCATACCCCGCATCAACTGACCCATTCTTTGCTTTCGGCTGAGAACCAGTCTGCCACTCCTCAGTTCCTATAAGTATGTCCAAGTATGTCCAGTTCTGTCGGACATTTACTTGACCTCCAAGCTATCAATATAGCACCTGCTTGCGCTTGTTCTGACCACTATCAATCATTCACTTCTCTCCAAAAACTCAAGTTCAGCATGACTTTGATTCGCGGGTAAGCACCTCTTGGTCTTGGGGACGTTCATCAATTAGTAACCATCAAGTCATAGAGTCGATTACTCTACTGTGAATCCAGACAACAAATGGAAGATCCTGAAGTCGCAGTCGCGATTTGCCCTTTGGGGTAAGTCAGAATGGCCTGCACCCATATCACTGCCTGACAATTGCATCTAGCTCTATTGATCTCGTCCGGCGTTGTGATGCAAGGGTTTGATCTCGTAGCTGGCGGCCAACTCGCTGCTTTACCTGTCTTTAAAGAGAAGTTTGGAATCCTCCAGCCCGATGGCAGCTACCTGATTCCGGCTCATTACCTCTCGGCTTGGAATTCCATCGCTCCCGCTACGGAAATCGTCTCTACCTTCATTTTCGCGCCACTTCTCGAGAAGTTTGGACGCAAATGGGCCATTCTCGCAGCATCACTCATCTCGGTTGCCGGAGTACTTCTCCAACAGCTCGCCCCTAACTGGCGGGTGCACCTGGCAGGCCGGGGTGTTAATGGCATTGCCATCGGCATGATGTTCACAGTCTCGCCACTCTGGATCGGTGAGACATGCCGTCCAGAACTTCGTGGCTTCTTTCTCTGTTTCTTCAACACCAGCATCGTCTTCGGTCAATTTGCGATCGTCGTGGTAAGCGAAGGCAGCAGTCACATCTCCAGCAAATGGCAATGGTGGCTACCTCTGGTCGCCCAGTACGTCTTTCCTTGTAAGTCATATTCTCCGCTATGGGTGCAAACAAAAACTGATAAAGGCGCCAATAGTCATTCTAACGGTATCTTGGCCTTTTTTCCCCGAGTCACCCTACTGGCTTGTTCGTCACGGTCGCCCTGCCGACGCGAAGAAAGCACTTCGTCGCATCTATGGTTTTAAGGAAGCCGAGTACTACGAAATCGAGGTCAGCCGCCTTGAAGAAGAAATTCGAATCACTAATGACCGACACGGCAACATTGACGCAGAACCTCCAAAGAGGCTCCTGGGCGTCAACGTACAGTTGGAAGCTGAATGCTTCGATGCAACGAACCGCAATCGTACCCTAACCGCCATCTTTGCTGCTTCGGCCCAGCAAATGATTGGGGCCACTTTTGTCATCGGATACGCGACATACTTCTTCCAACTCATTGGTATCAAAAACTATTTTGGGGCCTCCATCGCTTTGTACGTGGTTATGCTCCTCGCCAGCACCGCTGCATTTCCCCTTACCGAGATCTATGGCCGCCGGTTCTTGATTGTGGGTCCCCAGTTTATACTCTGCTTTATGCTTCTCATCATAGGCATTCTGGGGTGCGTTCCCAATAAGGCCCGAGCAAGTTGGGGCGTCGTGGCCTTGCTTTATATTTGGGCACTGATTTATCAGCTCTCTATTGGTGCTACAGGCTTTGTCCTGGCTTCAGAGATCGCAACAATGCGACTGAGAGGAGCAACGCAGGGCCTAATCACTATTACTAACTCGCTTTGGGGCCTGATCATGCAGTTCACAGTCCCTTATATGATCAACCCAGATGCTGGAGACTTGGGCGGCAAGGTCGGCTTTATCTTCTTGGCTACTGGACTGATTGCTGGTGTTGGGGGCTGGTACTTGTTCCCGGAGACTAAAGGACTTTCTTTCGAGAAATTGGATGAGCTTTATGCAATGAAAGTGCCTCCAAGGCATTTTAAGAGAGCTGTGGAGCAGCATCCTGAGACTGAAAGCACCCAGGCTGAACCTGCTTATGCTTTACGCACATTTTTACCTAAGGAGGGAGATGTTCATGTAGAACATGCCTAAATGAGCGGTGTGATATTCGTATTATTCAATTCATGGCATTTTAATCGTGTCATAATGCAATGAATAGAACGTTGTGCCCGGTCAAAGCTATGGGAACTGAAATCTGGCGCTGTAGGTGGCTGATAAGTAGGAGACGCGAAGAATGTAGGAGGCTGATAAGTAGGAGACGCGAAGAAGAGAAGATCGAATTGCGAGTCTACCGGGCCATTCCTCCCGTATCAAACATATGCAGAGTGCATTGAAGTCGTCACTGATCAACCGCGTCCACCGCAAACACAAGCCCCGGAGCTGTATTTATATTATTGGAGCTCAAAGTCGGGGTCAGACTTAGCCTTTACTACATCTAGACTAATTAAGGCGTCTGATCCCTTGTGCTTTTATTAGACAAGCGCAGACGTCGACGCGAAGGTGGAACGTTGACGATGAGCTAGTTTAGCCTCTGTGTTGGAAGGGATTCAAGCGCTAGGCAATGCAATGGAACGTTTCCTGCTGTACGTCGGACCCTTGTCCCTAGTAGTCGACGTGTGACTAGCGGTGATACAATCTGTGAGCTCAGCGCAGCGTTGCGACGTTGTCAGTTCTATAAGAACTGACAATAGTATGATTTCGGTGCTTTTCGCTGGCCCGGCCCGGCATTGCTCTTGAAAACCCCAGAGCCTCTTCATAGGGTCTCTTGAATTTTTTAATAAGTTCTTCCGGAATTCTGATCGAACGACAAATGTCCCGTTGCATTCTTGGGCTATTCTCACAGATAACCAGTTGCCCACTGAAGAATCCGCAAAAGCCCCAATGATTCTTCATCGTTATCTTCTCTAACCTCGGGATTCTCAGACAGCGAGGGCTGAAACGATGTCAACTCTTGTGCATAGGCGGATGGTCCTGTGTCAGCATCACCACTATCACTCAACTTGATGCCAGAACCAATAGCCACGGGCACGGTCAGATCAAAGTCATTGAATCTAATCAGTGCCAGATGTTCTTGAAATAAATCTGGGGTAAATGACGGCGGTGGCTGCACAACATATCTTCCGTTTCCATCGGGATGTGGCGAAGAATAGTATGACACCAAGTGTTTGCAGAGATATCGCGAATTGAAAACAAATTCCGGACAACTGCAAATCAATTTGTCCTTGTGAGTAAAATAGAAACCGTCGCGTTTGTCTATAGTGGTCCGATCAACGGTTTCGGCACACTTTCGCCAAACATGTACGAAGTCCTTATACACGCTTGGCTTCTCGCGTCCAGCAGCGATCTGCAAATGCAATTGAATCCGAGAAAGAACGAGACCGTTAAAAATAATGTAGCAAAGTACATCAAGTCTCGGTCTAACTAAATGTGAACTATAATCTTTTTTTAAAATTCGCCAGTGACTCTCCAGAGGGGAGCAGCCGAGCCGGGTCTGCCACATAGTGACGCGATCTCCCATCGCGAGCCGACGTTTCTGAACTCTGGTCTGTACCAGTTACTCCCAAAGGACCGGAACACCTTGGGCTGATCAATAGATTTGCAGTAACTGAGAAGTTCTTTAATTGACGAGGCATGCATTTCTTCGTATGTCTCAAAGAAGGTCTGTTGGGGGTCAGCATTATCAAAAGCAACTTTAGGTAACAGAGGATGTCTTAAAGATGACCCTTTACCATGCCGCGAAGGATACTCGCTTGCGCAGACGTGCATTGCAAATGTAGATAATTGGGCAGAGCACTCATTCTTAAAGAATTTCTGGCACTATCAATTGCGTCGTAACCTTTCACTTTACCTTAGCTTCGCCTTTCACATCGACCGCATTCCGTTCACTTGTGTGGTCATCATTTGTTTCTCCCATTTCTTCAATAGTATTCGTCATCTGGGGTGACACGCCTCCTCCCTTATCCGCCCCTTGCGACGTCTGCAGTCTCCGTGTTCCTATCGGACGACCCTTTCTCGCAATTGCAACTGGGGGTTCCTTAAGGACAGAGAGCACATCAAGTTGTAGATGAAAGCCGAGGTCGCATAAATTCGAGGAACTTATCTAAAACGGATCGACTGATCCCATGGTCATTCAGGGACTCTGGGCTTATCAGTATCGCTATTCATGGGGCATCCGAGGCGACAATACTCCCGAAAGTGCCAAGTATTTAAGATATCTCTTGGGCAAGGAGCTTTACCCAGACATGGATTTCACTACGTTCGATGGCTATCTGAAGGAGTTGCTGGATGGAAAGGCCAGAAAGCCATACGCGTGAGCGCGCCAGATGGTTAACCAAAGCAAAGAACAGTCATAGATTCCTTTGGCTCTGCTTGTTGTAAAGGTTGAGGTCAAAGTAGTGATTCTTAAGATGGAAAACAATATTGCTGCTCCTCGTCAACCTTGACAAGAGTTAAGCTTGTAAGAACTTCATATCCCAGATACGAGCCCTCTCCACTCGAAAGTCTCGGTGGGTGTTCTATTATTCTCGGGGATTCTTGAAGAGTGTTTGCAAACCACGACATATCAATATCGGCCAGTGAGCGTCAGAGCGTCATTCGGTCCTGCCCATACCTAAGGAGAGTTGTTTAAAGATAAATGCCACTTTTCCGAATAATCTCCTCAATTTGGCAGGCCCCATAATGGCATGACCAGGAATAATAGCGCGTCTTCCGTCCAACTCACTCCAAAGCACCTCTATTTGTCTCACCGACAACAAACCCACTTCACCACCGTCAGGCACCGAAACGATGCCTAAAGCCCGCTCTATTCTCTCTAGTAGATGTACAATGACTTCCGAAAAGAGCATGCCCTGTGTACACGAATTCTCCAGGGGTAACCCGCCAAAGGTGAGGCCTGGAATAGGGGCGATGGGATCGGTCGCGATTCGCTCGACACGAGCGGCTATGTAGTGGAGGATCAGCTCATAGAGCGACACCAGCTGGGTAAATATACTCGTGACGGTGAGCGAGAGGGGCGCGGACAATGGCTCCCAGGCGGCGATGGGGTAGGATGAAGAGGAGATAGAGGACAGATTGTGATGGTTATTTTGATGGGATTGCGACGACAGTGACAGCAGCTTTGAAAATGGTGTTTTTGCCGCTCGCGAAGCACACAGCAGGCCACGAGATGGCCGGCTGCTGAGAAGCCTCGTGAGGATCAGCAGGAAGTCTTGGGACGTCTTGAGCATGAACTCGGCTAGGGTAAAGTTGTCAATGTACAACGCGCTTTGTTGATAGATTATGCTGTTGAAGTCCAGAGTAGCTTTGTTCATCTCGGCAGCTGCAACGCGGATGTGCAAGTCGAGGTTCATATTGGAAAGCTTGAATATGGCATCCGAGGTATCGATGCCGTCTGCGGTCTCCGGCCCTGGTATCGCCACCTTATCAATCGGAGCGAAGTAGATGCTATTGGCGGCCGATACGGTTTTTGGGGGAGTCTCGATCGAGTACGGAGTTGCTACTGTCGATTCTATACGCATCATTTCTTTGCCATACGAGCCTAATTGGGTATGTGGTCTACTTGATTGACATGGTGTAGTTGATGAGGCTGACCGCCGGAACCGCAGTTAGTTTTCCCATTGCCCCCAATGAATAGACCCTTTGACATTTCTCTTGGTGGAGACTTGATGAGCCGCGCTGCGCAGCACAAAGTTGCTCGTACCGCTAGGGTGTCTGGTGGGATCAAAATGGTCTTAATGAGGATGCCTTCGTCGTCAGACCTGGAGAGACTGCCGTTTTGGAGGATTTCAAGGGTCCTGGGATAACGTAAGTCGTGGCGTAAGTGGCCGAATGGCGTAAATGCTCTAACTGCCGAGAACTCCCCCTCAAAAACTTACATTATTCAACAATGGTCCGTCGAAAAAGTTTAAACGCGCTTGAACTTGATACTAAAGTTGCTGAAGCAGTTTTAGGAGTCCAACAAGGCTTATATAAGTCTTCGTACGCAGCTGCAAAAGCGCTAGGGCTAAATAAGAACACTGTGCTTAAACGCGTCTCTGGAGGTCCGACAAGTTCTCAAGCGCGCCAACAACAACAGAAACTTTCATACGCACAGGAGAATGTACTTCTTAAGTGGATCAAAGAATTAACAATCAGTGGCTATTCTCCAGGACATCGATTGTTGAAGGAAATAGCTGAGGATATTCGTACGACTCGATCTCGTGATTTAGACGACGCGTCACCTCCTCTTTTGGAACTCCACGCACGTCTCCCCCTTGGCCAAGATTGGGTTCCACGATTTATTAAACGACATCCACACCTCGCAGTTGTCATTGGACGTCGAATTGAGTCTGTACGAATGGACGGAGCAACAAAACCAGTGCTTGACGCGTGGTTTGACGCGTATCGCACGGTCATTCAAGAGTATAAAATCATGCAAGAGAACACATACAATATGGATGAATCTGGATTCTCGATTGGAACAATGGAATCAACTCGAATTATTCTCGATCTCACATTTCGTACGAAACATCAAGCTCATCC
The DNA here is from genome assembly GCF_029532465.1 of Lipomyces tetrasporus. NCBI lineage: Eukaryota > Fungi > Ascomycota > Lipomycetes > Lipomycetales > Lipomycetaceae > Lipomyces > Lipomyces tetrasporus. The sequence continues at coordinate 54,399 of NW_026611600.1, forward strand.
AGGCCGTCAAGAATGGGTTTCTATGATTGAGTGTATTTGCGCAGACGGAACTATTCTTCCACCACTTGGGATATTCAAAGGGAAGAACGTTCTTCAGAATTGGATCCCGAACGAAGTCCTTGATAAATGGTTCTTTTTGGCGAATACAAAGGGTTGGACGAGTAATCTTCATAGGTTAGAGTGGTTAAAACGCGTCTTCGAGCCTGCGACACGAGCAGAAGCGAATGGTCAACAACATCTCCTCATCTGCGATGGTCACGATAGCCATATTAGTGGAAGCTTTATAGCTCACTGCCTTCAAAATCGAATTACGCTTCTTATCCTTCCACCTCATACATCGCATTTACTCCAGCCGCTTGATGTTGCAATATTCGGTCCATTGAAGAAGCGATTGACCGCTGCGCTCCCGCACCTCAACCAAGCACAGCTCGTACGAATACAAAAGATTGAATGGATGGAGGCATATATTCAAGCTCGATCGGAGGCTTGTACGCAACAAAATATTGAATCAGCATGGCGTGGGGCTGGTCTTTTTCCATTTAATCCACAGCGAGCACTTTGTACGATGGTTTTGGACACAACCCCGGAGCTAGAAAGACCCAGAACACCAACAGAATTTGATATATTTGATCAAGTTTTTGTAAATAGCTCACCTCCGGATGCTACAAGCTTACGGTCAGCAAATGAGCTCCTCAATTCAACAATTAATAGTGATTCAATTCCAACAACTCCGGTCCGCCGATATATCCGAAAGTTGACAGCCGGGGCTGAGCAACCTCAAGCACGGAGTATTGTCCACCAACACGATGCTAACAACTTGCGCTCTATCATTAAAGGAGCGTACGAACCGTACAAAGGGAAAGAGAGTGGTTTTAAAAGGTCAATTCCATGTTTCTACACAAGAGTTGTGCGATGCAGTGGCAGCTGCCGAAAAAGATACCAAAACACGTGCAAGGAAAAGGAGAAAAAAGAAGGGCAAGGGTATTTCGTACGAGACTGAGAGTGAGGGGGATATTGAAGAAGGAACCCAGGATGAATTTGAGAGCGATACAGAGGATTGTATTATAGTTGATGTGGAGTAATATGAGTTTTTGAGAGAGAGTTCTCGGCAAATAGAGCATTTACGCCATTCGGCCACTTACGCCACGACTTACGTTAATTACTCATCTCTGGTACAGACTTGTCGGCGGATCGTGGGGCCCGGTCTCATCCTGCACTCCAAGTCTGGTGTGGCCATGATGGAGATTCACAACGCGCTTGGCCTGAACTATGAGGTAAACTATTACCGAAAAATATTTTTTTTGCCTTAGATGGGACTTGTTTGAAGCTTGTGTGCGTTGGTGACTGTTAACTAGGTCATAGTTAGCACGTATTGGCATGATAGAACCCTAATGTCCTTGCACGCATCGGCGACTTTTTCTGCGTGGGACATTCCATGGCTGGCCAACATGCAGTCAACGCCATTCACAGTTTCAGTTAAAAAGAAGAGAAAAAATTTGTCTGTGCATCACCCCTCTTGTTACCTTCCTACTTCCTATGCCGTTCAACAAACGTGCTCGCATTGAAATCGAGAATCAGAACGACGTAGTCTACATCCAATACTTTTATATCGACTACGAGCTTTTGCCCGAACCACTGAGCAAAGACACGTTGTACTTCCATGCAACACTGGCGCCGGGAGAGTCCAACTAATGGCTGGACACGACAAGATATTCAGACAAATAGTCTGGAGACACAGGTGCCGAAGCTAGATGACAAGATTATGTTATTCTCGAAACTGAAGGTGCTGGAGGTTATATCGGCTTCAACCACTCTGTCGCTCATTTTCAAGGCACATGGTGGGGTGAAGGAGATGCCATGGTTTTCATTGATGATGACACGTGGCCACCTAGCATGCACGGTACTGGTGGTGAGGTTATTTCAGTTAAGGGTGGGGCCTGCAGAAGAACCAGTTTCCCTTCGCTGGAACCATTATCCACGAAGAAGATGTTCATAGTTATCAGGTCAGCTACCGGTGGCACCTACTAGATCCAGTCCGATTCAACAAGAGATCAAAGTAACCATGGAGTCGGGCCCCGGTAACCATTGTCGCGATGACTGGTCTACAACTGCGTACTGGCACCAGGCACTCCCCAGCCCAAAGTTGGCCATATTGCCCATGGAGCAACGTCTACCGCGAAGGCCCCAATATCCTCCTGCGGATAATGCCGCTTCCTGACATGTCGAGCATGGACTGTGATCGTGCGCGCCATAATGTCAAACTTCCGCAGGATATTCGGAGGCAATTTCTGCCTGGTCTTCAGTAGAGTGTTTTACTGGGAAGTGAGGAAGTTTGCAGGCACGTATTCGGCGTTGCCCACGTTGAGGAACAAAGTTGATGGAATGTTATTCGACATTGCAGTCGACTCTTGTATGATTGTTGCGTGGGGTGTCTGTCAGTGTCCGGTGATGGAAGTTTCTAGATTCCTTCTGAGAATTCAGTAATCACTTTATGTTAGTAGTATCATGAAATAGAATTAATTTTCATACATAAGAAATTTATGCACTTAGGATCTATTATGTTCTTGAATGCAATGTAGGACCCGTGCATTTGCATAATTCAACTAAATGAGAATACAGCGTAACGTTGTCATATAGTGGTATAACAGCGGGTGCAGTGGACACTGTGGTTAAGGTACTCTACAGGAAATCTTGATGACGTACGATGCTAAGCGTCACCATGCTGGGCTGCAAATAGGCTAGAAGGACGCTTCTGGGCTAGGTAATGCAAGGGCAGGATGGGACAAGAAACAGGGAACAGTTTCTATTCAGTTAGAAGACAGGATCATTCCTTGGCCTGGCAATGAGTACGAGTACCCCTTTTATAACTGCCAGGCTGGCCAGGGTTCTTTTCATCACGCCGGGCTTTAGTCGTCGCGATTTTTATTTGCTATTGCTGCAACAATGCCCAAACACAAGGTCTGAACTGTCTATAATCGACTGAGGTAATAAAATCCTACATTTTCCAGATACTGTCCCAGCTACTCCCTGAACTGTTTCGGCCATAATGATATAACAACTTCATCACTAAATCCACTGACGTGCAAAGGTAAAGTCAATGTTCATCTATAATATTTCTTCTCTTTCTCTTAAGCAAATGCGATTTTTTAATGACCTTGCCACAATAAGCCCTCGTTAATCTACTTCCAGACCGAATTGATCCCGTGGATAGACACAGATACAGACCTTGTCGATCCACCCTCGGAAAACAACTTGACGTCGGCGGCACCGTGATCCAGTGGGAAGATCTGGGAAGTGATCGCGACCTGTCCCTTACCATCAAAGACCTCGACTGACGACCAGTCCAATAGGATGTTGAGCTCGATCACATCCGTTGATTTGGTCGGCATGGTTGCAATGAAGTAGCCCGGGAAGGCATTCTGCTCCGAGTCTACGAACGAGCTGTTGCCAGACTTGAATCTGTCGACAAATATGTTCTGACCTAGGAAATCGTAGCCGATCACGGTCTCCTGCGTGTTGCTCGCGTTCGAGCACAGGATGACACCGAACTTGATGCCGGCTCCACGCGTGAATTTGAGTGCAACTTTCATTCTCGTATTGTACGGGGCAGGCACATTGACTTTAGTCTCGCCACACTCTAGGACTGAGAAATTTCGACTGTACAATGACGAGGTGTAGAGAGTTGACAAAGATGACACAGGTTGCTGCACAAGTCGGACTTTGTTGTCGATGGTCTTAAGTGCTAACTTGCGTGGAATGCTCATGGCACTGCGCCACGTACTGGTCGGAATACTATTGGCGTAGGCCCAGTTGTTCATCCATCCAATCACGGTCCGTTCAGATGTCGGCAGCCCGTTGTAAGTCGCGGCAGCATAGTAGTCCGGGCCGAAATCGTTCCAGTTGGCCTCGTCCTTGGGGATGTCTGAAAACACAATTTCGTCGATATGGATATGGGCTGATGGGCCAGTGTTGACATCGGTGATAATCAAGTACGCCTCTTGGCCGATCCATCCTGCCACATTCCAGCTTCGCCACACCAGAGTCTCAGTATTGGTGCCGGTTTGCGAATGTACGACCTTCCCGTCCACAACGAGAGTGATGGAGACCTGATTATCTTCAGGAGTTCCAGCAGTGGCCGGATTGTATGGATAATAACCACCTGCAATCAAAAAGCTGATATAGTCCTTTCTGATAGTGAACTTTGGTGACGCAATCGTGCCCGTCCCGATATTGCCAAAAAGGTACGTTGTCATGATGCCGTTCCCGAGATAGCCCTTGACCTTTCCCCCATTAACAGTCGACGCCTTCCGTGGGCCACTACCGACAAAGTCGCCAGTACCAGTCCATCCCAGGTCCTCAAATGTAGAGGATGTGGCCTCAAAGTCCTGGAAAACAGTAGAGCCGCACGGGACTTTCGCGGGGTCGTACACCTCTGACGGATCGGCAACAAAAGTTTTTCCGTCGAAAGATCCGATGATCGACTGAGTTCCAGATCCGGCAATGACGCCGCCTGGATTGATTCCGATCAATATGATCCACTTTTCGGCTGCAGTGTTATCGTCCACATAGAGTGGAAATAACGACGGACACTCCCATTCACCGAACCTTGCGTTGTACGGTCCGAACTGGGACTCCAATGTCCAATCCTTCAAATTTTTCGATGAATAGATAAGAATGATTTGCTTCATTGCCAGAGTTAAGACCATGATCCACTTCAACGTTGGTGTGTGCCAGAACACGAACGGGTCACGGAACTGGTTGTACTGGTCCGCGTAGTCAGGTGGTGGCGATGGAATGATAGGATTACCGTTGTACTTGGTCCAGGTTAAGCCATTGTCGTTGGAGAACGCAATTGACTGTGACTGCTGCCCTTGTCGAATGACGTGGCCGTTGGACGTGGTGTGGGCAGTAGGATAGGTACTAGTATAGATGGCCACCATAGGTTGCGAAAAAATATCCTTGCCATTCCGGTCCTTACCGATTGAAACGGCCAAACCAGACGTGTTGTTAACGTCGACAACGGCAGAACCAGAGAAGAACATTTCCATCACGTTTCCATTCGAATCTACCTCGCACTCGAGCGCAATCGGTAAGTGCTTCCAGTGCACAAGGTCGGTCGAGATTGCATGCCCCCACGACATGTAGCCCCACGTGTTGCCATTGGGGTTGTACTGGTAGAACATATGATAAACTCCATCGTGGTACACCAGACCGTTGGGATCATTCATCCAATTATTCTCAGGAGTAAAGTGGAATTGGGGACGGTACTCCTCATTGAAACAAGATTGGACCATGACTCTGCTCGGCGAGGGTAATATTTTGATTGTCAAGGATAATTTCGACCACGACAGTATTCCTTTGCCTATTTGTAAGATGCGGAGCCGATACGTCTTCGCAGCCAAATGAGAAATCTGGCGTTCGCAGCAACCCAAAATGAAAGGAAGTGACAGAAACCTAATAATATGGCAATTGGCCTAGAAATGACAAGTTACTGATGCGACCAAGTGGCCAGTGTGAGTAAATAGAACCCAACGTCGGGACAATCTCGACAGTACACGTTGAACCCTTAATATGAAGTCGTGCCCACCTGCCCAACAAAATGACTATTCTTGGACTGTCGATGTGCATCTGCAGTAAAGAGCAAGTGAGAATGCGGAGCTATCGCGAAGTTACCGCGAATAGCAAGCTAGCCCTGCAGTCCACTTGACAAGAAACCTTGAAACCAGCGTGCTATTGGTTCGAAGGTACCGGCGTCAAAGGTAACGGAAAGGTGCAGGTTACGCGCTGTCAATTGCGCCATCACCGCTGTTGCTGACACTGCATTTACTGAAGTTAACTTGCTGAGTTGGGTATTCGTTTTACATTATGAGGAGCTGATAAGGGGGGACGTCGGTCGCTGCGGCTATTTAGCATAACGCGTGATTCCGGACCAGCTGCATTTCTCCGCTATGGCTGGATTGTGCTTCTTAAAAAAGACGCATTGAGGTGAAAGAAACTCGTGTTTAGAGATAATTACCGGAGGTGCAGATCCACAGGCAGGGATGTCCGCGAATGGCAGCTATTTTCTTCGGACCCTTCGTGAAACTTTGTCTTTTTGTCGGTAATGATCGCGGCTGTGTCCGAAGATATTCATAGCGAAATCATATGGGGACTGCACCTGCTATGCTCTTGGATATCAGTCGTCTGTAATTACCCAAAATGCGAAGTGAGGTATCCCCACTGCGGAGCAGACGGCGGAGGACGCGAAACTCTAATTGGATAGCATAGATGTCGACTGCCTTGACGTGTTACTAGAGTGGAGCCGAGTCGCGGAACTTTTTGTTGCCTCCGCGTATCGTGCGCTACATGGCGCGTATTCATCCGCCAAGGGTCTCGCTCTCTCGTCCCCCACATCCCGTTGCCCCCAAAGCCGCACTGCCAGGATAAATCGTTCCCCGCAATCTTCTCGACTCCTCAGTTTCGACATTTCGCTAGAATGAACCATACATAAGTGTGCCGTCTCATTGCTGAGAATGTTTGATCTCAGTCTGTATAATCCATCGCTTTGGTGGGCTCTCTCTCAATAAATTTATTTGTCTCAAGCTCTGCGACTAAGAACGCTCACCCTGAAACCCTGATACGAGCAGGCAGCAAGTTGACGGCTCCAATCTCAGATTTTGCGATAAAAATTTAATGCAGTCGAGTTACCGTAGTTCACTGAAATTTATGATATTTATTTGCTCTCTATAGTCGAGACTCAGAATGCTGAAATTTAGTCCCTGAACGCTAATAGTGTTCTGACACAATTTGGGTGACGGTTAGAGAGCAAAATAAAGATATGAAAGAAAATTGAGAAACAAGACTACGAAACCAAATTTTGGGAAAGCAGGACGATTGTTTATAGATCCGGAAAGCACAATAGTGGGGCTTCAGTGGAGTTATTGTGCTGATGATGAGGTGGACTCGGGTCAATTGAAGTGCTAGACTTTAGCAGTATGCGTTGGGAGTTATCTGAAAGGAGACAAAACTACGTCAATGACGACGAATGATCAAGCAAGTTAATTCAAACAAGGATCAAGAAGATGGTGAACTATACAGTAATAGAAAATAAAAATATTAAAAATATAAATCAATAAATTTAGGGTGACAGGGGGTCAGGAACGAACAAAACGGAGAGTTAGTTACAAACAAGCACTTAGCGGAAAGGCGTGTTAGTAGTCAAAGTGAAAATAAAAATCAAAGAGTGCAAAAAATAAAATAAGAAATTAGCAGTGAGGAAGCGAAAGGTTTTGAAGAGCCAAATAAATTGTTGATGGATGGTGGAGAACTGATTGACGTTGGCGGGAATTTGAAAATGATGTGAGGATGAAGATGCAGAATTGAGGGTGCAGCAGACCTGAAGGCAACACAACCAAAAACCGCAGCGAAAAAAGTATAGAAAACAGCGATATAAGTAAAATTAGTAATTATAGGAATGATATATAATAGAAATAATTAAGGTGGCAGTGGAAACAGGTAGGGAGGGGAATTAATTGTAAAATAATCCTCTTTGAGGATTCTCCAATGACTTTCCACGCGCATCGTCGTGCGCGAAATTGGTATTGTAGCATCCGAGCCCGGCCCGCCACACAGTGACGCAACCTCCAGCGCGACCCAACATTTCCGAATTCTGGTCGGTACCAATTACTCCAAAAATACCGGAAGAGTTTCGGCTGATTAATAGACCTGCAGTATTCAAGCATTTCATTTGATCGAGGAGGCATGAATTTCTTCGTAGGTCTGGTAGACAACTGCCTCCGGCGCGTCAGCATTATCTTAAATAACCTTCGCGCTTGCTCTGCGGTGCATCGTTTGGTCTGGCCTTTTGATAGGATCCAGTCTGACTCTTCAGATAAAAATACAGGTATTGGGGCAGAGATGTCATTCGAGTAGAACTCCTAGCATTACCAATTGCAAGACCCTTAATTTTCACTTTATCGGTGTTATGCTGATCTAATGCTCGCAGGGTGTGCCACAGACAAAGGTGATTATTATAAGCACGGTTGTTTCCTTAAAAGCTATACTGGCGGCTGTCACTTCTACAAAAAAAATTCAATTAGAGTCTGAACATCAATTAAGGTTAATACCTGCAAAGTCCTTGTCGGTGTGAACGACTTGCGGATTTAGTCCTGCACCTCGCAGTGAAGTAAACAATTCTGTCAACCTGGATCCCCTCTTGCCTTCTTCCTGGAGACCACGAGTATCCAATAGAAGGTAGGACAGAGGCAGAGATACAAGGTCGTACTCTATAAGAATGCATTAGAGCTCATAGCCGTGTTTTTTGTACCAAACGTTGAGTCGATAAACACTGCGGTCATCTTTGCAAGGTCGTACTTCGCGTAGTCGCTGAGACAAGGCGTAATGAAGGCCAACGAAACTCCCGGTTCTTGGAGTCCTTCTATCTGTCGATAGCCGTCTTCAGGCTGGCAAACAATTCAACTGGATTGACGGATTGATTGAATTGACGGACAATCCGTCAATTCAATCAATCCAATCGGGCCGACTTTAGTAAATCAATCAATCAATTGGAAGAGCTGGTTGATTGATGAAATTGACGGATTGACGGACCGCCGCACGGGGCCGGGGCTTGGCCGGCGTGTGGCAGACGCGTTGGATATTTCGGCCCACCCAACTGTCGCTTGCGCCTTGTAAACACCAAGCGTTTCCCACTCCCTTGACCGCAAAGAGCTTCACAACTACCACAACAATCGAAATGGCTGAATCTACATCTATGACCCTCAAACGAGTGATTCAGGATCCCGTTCTACAAGCTCTGACTCTTCCGAGCTTCCCCCCATCATTCAGGACGACCTTGACGCGTGGGAGATTTTCCCTTGGTCCAAATTCCCGGGTTCGTCAAGGCTACGCGCCCGGGATCACTTACATCGTGGATCTGGTGTTATGGCTACGATATCGAGTCTGCTAAGGCTTCAAATCAGAAGAAATGGGTCTGTCAACGCTGTATTTTGAAGGGGTCGAAGCCGACATCCTTCTCAGCTGCCGGCCATGTCAATATCGAGCGTCATCTTCACGATCAGCACTCCCTTGAGGACCCGACAGGTCGGCGGAAAAGGAGGAGCTCGACAGAGAGCCCAGCCGGGCCCCTTGACAAGCAACGACGGATAGATAGTCTCTTCAAGCTGAATGCTGACGTGCCAAGAGAGCAGGCGCTCATCAATACCCTGAAGCTTGCATTCAACCGGGACCACTTCCAGAAGCTCCTTATCAACTGGATTATCGAATCAAACCTCCCTTTTCGAACGATCGAGCACCCAAGGCTCCGTGAGGCTTTCATGTACCTGAACCCTCTCGTTGGAGACTCAAACGCGTTGGTTACTCATACCACTGCCCGCCGGATACTTGTTGACGAGTATAGAGAGCATCATGGCGCCGTCAAACGCCTCCTCCGCAGCTCACCAGGTCTCATCCACATCGCCTTCGACGGCTGGAGCTCACGTAACAAGCATGCGCTCTACGGCATTACCTGTAACTTCCTCGACTATCACTTCAAGGCCCGGAAAATCGTCCTTGGGCTCCCTGAGCTAATGGAACGACACACAGGAGAGAATATCGCCACAGAGGTCATCAAAATCATCACTTCCTATGAAATCAGCGACAAAATCGGCTACTTTACTCTTGATAATGCTGCGAATAACGATACGGCGATGGAAGCGATTGCTGGTCACTTCAACCTCGGATCCGGGCCAGAACGCCCCTATCCGTTGTATTGGCCACATCATCAACCTCGCCGTCAAGGCACTACTATTCGGGAAAAATCATCAAGCCTTCGAAGAAGAGATTCCGGACGCTCAAGCCCTCGAAGTTGCTACCCATCGACTATGGCAAAAGACCGGCCCTGTGGGCAAACTGCACAATATCGTGACTTGGATCAACCGTTCGAATATCCTCACGCAGGCGTTCTTGAAGCTGCAGAAGGAATACAACGAAGTAACCCGTCGAAGCGCATCAAGGTCCTCCATCTTGTTTCTGACAACGCCACCCGGTGGCTGTCGCAATTCTACATGATTGAGAGGGCGTTGAAGCTACGTAACTTTATCGAGGACTTGTGGGACAATCAAGCGAAGGCATACAGCCGTTCGAATCGATCGAAAAAGGATATACCGCTGTGCCTTCAGGCTGATTCGAAGTTGACCGATTCTGACTGGTCCATGTTGCATGAGCTTCAAAAGCTCCTCTACAACTTCAACGTCGTCCTCCTTATCCTTCAAGGCGATTCAGTACTCCGAGACCGAGTTGACGGGTGCCTCAAGGCGTACGGCCTCATCTGGCATGTGGTACCTGCCTTTGAATTCCTTCTTGACAAGCTTGAAAAGGCCAAGAAAGAAGAGGTCGAAAATAGCTACAGAATTCAGTGGCAGGCTGCAGTCAACTGTGCCTGGGACCTACTTGATAAGTACTACCAACGACTAGAAGATTGTCCGGCTTATTACGCTGCCGTTGCCCTCCACCCGAGGTACAGGTGGCGATACTTTGAGACGAAGTGGTCAATTCGGAAATCGTGGATTACCGACGCGAGGGCAGCGGTCCAACGACTATGGGATTCTGACTACAAGAAGCGACTGATCAGTAATCAACTGACTACCTTCCGGCCGTTGCAGTTCAAAGCTTCATTCGTGAGTCCATTCGATCAATATTTCGATACTGTGGGCCCACCGTTGATGCCGGACCTCGACGAGCCCAAGGACCTCCCCGATGACGAGTACGAGCGTTGGCAGCTTAGCACGGCTACTACGGATATTGATGTGGAGGACCCGTTGGAATACTGGTACAACAAGAGGTCAGAATACCCTCGTCTTTGTCAAATGGCCGTTGATATTTTATCTATCCCTCCCATGTCGGCTGAATGCGAGAGGCTCTTCTCGTCAAGTGGCCTCATGGTGACGCCTCTACGGTCACGGCTTGAAGCAACAACAATCGGGTTAGCACAGACGGTACGGTCGTGGTTGAAGGCTGGGGTCATTCGCGATAGCGTTATGGACGTTCCGGACCTCGACAACAAGAATCATCGTGAAGAAGGTTCAGACCCGGTCAAGGACGACTTCAACGAGGAATCGGGCGACGATACAGCGGTAGTGAGTCGGCCGGAGGACGGCGACGGCGACGGCGAGGTGGAGGTCGAGGTTGTTACACTGTATGACTAATTGCTGTATCAATTGTCAATTCAATTCAATCAATTCAATCGGGGCCCTCGGTTGGTCAATCCAACTGGCCCTCACGGTAGATAACCATCAATCAATTCAATCGGACCTCCCGGTTGATTGAATTGAATTGTTTGCCAGCCTGGCCGTCTTGCTCTGCCACTAGGAGCTGTGCGGATCTAAAGTCGTTCGCCGCGTCCCTTCCCACTCGTTTTAGTAAGTGAAAGCCACACGTTATAGACTTGTTGCATTGTGATTGTATAAAATTCAGTCTTGTAAATTTGAGGCTCGTCGGCCATTTGGAGTAAATTCTGATATATTTGTCGTGGCGGAAGGCGTTTCTGTGCTTCGATGTAGCTTTGTAACCCCTTCCGTCATATGGAACTTAGGTGATTCAGTATGGCCAACTTGTGTTCGTAAACTACCATTGCTGATTCATTCACCTTCGAAAAGCTGATGTGAAGCTCACCCTGGCATTCAAAGAATTCTTTCGCGGCTAAACAGACATTGCGGTAGACCTGTATCACAACAACGGCATGAAGTTGCAATTGTGGAGTGTGGAAAATTGATACTCCGTACCTGTATACCGCCGAATGCTTAAAGGATCCCGCTCAGTTTTGGGTTCAATGGAGCGCGAGCAACTCAAATTGAACCTTCGGCCGTCTGGTCTTTTGATTCGCCGCAAATGAAAGTAATACCCCGTACAATCGAACATGTCATTTCTGTAACTCGCGGTCTCCGCTTTATGCGTAATCGCCACGGAGATATCATTCTCGATTAGAAAGGTCGACGAGAGTGTCGCCTCTATTCTCAGAGATTGAAGAGCGGCATCAAATTTATGGTTATCATGCTACTCCAGAAACAAAAACACGGGTTCAACAAACTCCTCATGAGTCTCGTAGTACTCATCAAGGTCAAACCCAGCGCGCTTCGGTCCTCTGTTTGGTTTTTCGCTGCTAGAACAAAAACTGGTTAGTAGTGAACCAGCTTTCTTCTCTAGGAATAACCAAACTCAGTCACATTGTCACGACATCTTTTGCAACTCTTAAGAGGTTGGCCGTCAATGCTTACAAACATTTGTTGAAGCACATGAAGAGCCTCACAACGAATCCAAGTGCGACACGACGCACACTTGCGACAGTAGTTCGAGTCTTTAAGTGCTACTTCACTTTGATCCATAATGCGATCGTCTAATGCCTGAACACAAGATTGGAAGAAATGTAATTATATACAAAACGAAGTAAGTCGTATTACTTTGTACTGTACAAGAGAGCGTGATTGAAGTAGGGAGTTGTAGAAGCGTAACTTCGTCAACAAAATGCGTGCGAATATCCCAGAGTAGTAAACAAACAGGGCAAGGGTTATTGACGCGTCCACGAATCACCCCTGTCTGGTCATTCAACGCCATTTAAATACTAGACCAAAAATGGAATAGTCCGTCGTTCCTGGTACGAACAATAGTACCGCCAAAAATTCAGGGCAAGGGTTTTCTTTTTTTTTTTCCGTTTGAACCGAAATAAGCCAGAATGTCGGAGATGTGTGTGGAGGCATGCGGTGGTTAGGAAATTCGGGAAATTGAATTTGGAACGAAAGTGCGTCTCACAGAGGCGGTCAGACTATAGTTATAACGTACACTGTTCCACTCAACAAGGCGACAAACGAAAAGCTCGTTCTACTCTCATCTATTCCTTGATCCGCTGCTGCAAAAGACACAATGGCATCCGCATCCCCGAAGAAAGTCCTCATCCTTGGCGCGGCAGGTCCTACAGCCCTTTTGACAGTCCGCAAATTCCTCCTGCATAACCACATTGTCACTGTTTACGCCCGAAATCCGTCCAAACTCCCTACTGACATCACTAGCTCTAAAAATCTCAAGGTAAACACTCTACTCAGCTACTTGCAACAGAATTCATTTGTTAATGTACATACCTTACTAGATCGTTCGTGGCGACCTCACCGAGACTCAAGCTCTTACAACTGCCATCGATGGCCAAGATGTGACCTCTCTATTCTCGGCCCTAACGGTGCCATTAAGGGCACTCCATTCACCGATGCGTATCGACTTATTTCCCTCTGATGAAGTCCGCGGGCATAAAACAAATTATTGCCACGGGAACCACCAGCATCCACGACCCAGAGGATAATTTTTCGTTTGTCGCCTTCATCGCGCTTGCCTTCATTTGGATCATCGCGCATGCTGCTTGGAAGGACATTGTTACTTTTGGCAAACTCTTCGATACGGAGGCTACAGCAGCAGGACTAGATTGGACGATATTTCGATTGGGTTTTTTAGGCAATAAAGAGTCACAGTCGACTAAAGCTGGGTATGTGGCCAAAGACGGCTGGTCGTTGATGATTCAAAGGGAGAACATTGCCAATTGGCTAGTCGCCGAGATGGAGAAGGACAACTCGGAGTGGATTAGGAAGAGGCCGGCGATTTGGTCAGCTTCTAAAGCAGCTTGATCTATGGAAAGGGCTTTGTCGCATGAACTATTAAATATACTGTTTAGAATACTTGCGGAATCGAGGTAGATGGGGTTTTCCATTTCTTCCAAACTCATTGACTAGTGTCCTCTAAGAGTGTTATAACCATGTAACTCATATCACTCCTAAAATACACTGTGACACATTAAAAAGGGGACAGGCCAGGGTTTGCACTTCTCCACGACATTCGCATAGTATTTTATCGGTTTGAGAAATCTCAGCTGGAATCCCTATCCCGGTTTTTTATCGCGATCGTATCATAACATACTATCATTGCTGGAAAGCAATCTCTCGGTTGCGATGCGCATATATGCAACGCTTCAAACCGAGACGATGAACAGGGTAAGCTAATAGTTCGCCTGTCGCTGCGTTTCGCTTTATGCTTACCCTCAGATCCTCATTGTTCTCCGTATCGTTGTCTGCAGCAACCAAGATATGGCACTCATCGACCAAGCCATTACTCAGTTGGACCTCTACTTTACCGTTGGGGAGCTGAACTGATCCTGTGCAGGTTTTGGCCCTGTATGGTGTCCTTATGTGATACTGCATCAACTAGTATACGTCGTAGCACATTCGCGCGATGCGCATCGATGGTGCTGGCTAGTCTGCAACCTGTGAACTTCCATCATCATAATCTAATCCAGTCTTTATCCCACAAGGCGAACCCACCCGCATGATCTTGGCCACCGGTGTAGCTGGCGGCGAGCATTGACTCCAGTAGACCGAGCTTGTTCAGTGAACCTCTGGAAAAACCATCACCTCGAATGGAGAAAGAATATCCTTCTAGCTCGACGATGATCTAGTTGGTGTCCATTTCGTAGATTGTGATCGTTATCGGAACTGGAGAAGTACCGACAGATTAGGTTAGCGAGCGCCACTGCTAGCGGAGAGCGATTGTAAATGAGAGTCCCGATATGCCAGCACAAAGACACGATGATTTTGCCAGATCAAAGTGATTTAGTGAGGATGGATTGTCGACAATTTTAATGTTGGCTTTTGGATGGTCTGCGTGTAAGTGCTGATGGGAATCCGGCTCAACCATTAGACTTACAACTTAATTTTCTCACTCGACAGGCACTTTAACACCTCGGACCGCCGTGCCAATCAACACAACCACTCCATTCGAATGCGAGCTCAGAGCCATTATTTTTGAAGGGATCTATGCCGGTCCTGGTCAGTCTAGACGAGAACGCGACGATTGCGCCGTTTGGTTCGCCAAAAACGCGTTTCATCATCGGCGACAGCGTCATCACCGTGGACTCTTTTGCGACAATGGCTCTCGTCCGCAGTAGCAAGTCGAACTCTTTCTACCACAAAGTTAAGCATGCGTGAGATCTGGAACTGCCGCCAGCGGTGGCAGAACGTACGGTACGAATCGATGAACATCCGCAACAGCTACCCGTCGAAATGCCGCGAGTAGTTGGGGAGCAGAGCAGGATGCACGAAGGATATGACAAGAACTGTAAACGCGGTGTCATTCCAAGATAAACCCGACGTACAAGATACTCTGAAATTAAGTTGGCTGCGGAGTTTGCCCATTTGGCGAAGCGGTATTCCAGTCGGATCCTGGTTGCCAACTGTTCGTTGGAACAAAGCGCGTCGGAACCTTCGTACTCGGCGTAACAGACAGAACAATCCAGCCAAATGCCGGTCCACAGAGATAACAAACATGAGCATCGGTAGTCGTTCAGAGCTTCGGCAAGCTCGAGGTACGTCTTAAATTGAGACACCGAGTGTCGAGCAAGATCGGTGAAACAGCTCAGGCTCACACAGTTTGTTCTTCACAACCAGAGGGCGCCTCAACTTGGGTTCATGGTATCGTTGGATGTGTGGTCAGGAGGCGCAAAAAGAGACCGTCAGCGGTGGACGGATCCTAACAAAGTGATTTGGAGATCTAACGATCGATTTTTTTTTGGTATTAACGCCAGAATATTGATTTATGTATAGACAACGGAAGTTATGATCTACACTACGCTTCATTAACCTTCTAACCATTGATTCTAATCATGTACGTATTCAAACTTCCAAAGCACAGTCATGACAAACAATGTAGAAAAACCAATAGCAGCCAATAGCAGCAGCGGCAATGAACATTACGGTCCAATGCGACTACGACCGTTCGATTCGACATCTTCGTGCACTTAGACGTGGACGATGCATATCAAGTTTGTCCTGCTCGATTTCTCTGGCCAGTGTATCGAGGTGACTTGTTTTGTATCGTAGGCCGGTGAATGACCGCCACGCTGGGTCTCCGTGCTCGAATATCTCGTCCATTTCCTCTAGCGTGCGTTGCTTCGTCTCGGGTAGCACAAACCAGACGTGAATAAAAGCTGCCACATTCAAACACCCAAAGATGACAAACACGTGCCAGCGGATAGCACGCAGGAGTTAGGGATCGGCACGGATAAGGATTTTCGTTATCCGTATCCGTATCCGTATCCAGGCAACATATAGTTATCCGTATCCGTATCCGTATCCGTAAGAATGGGCTTTATCCGTATCCGTATCCGTGATATCCACGGATATCCACGGATATCCACGGATATTCGCGCAGGGGACTGCGAGAATATGAATAAAAAATATTATACCGTCACTAATATGAGCTATACCGTGCAACTGGGTTAAAAACTTATTTTTGGAGGTTACGACTTACGAGTGTATAAGACTCGTATAATCCTTAAGATAGATCAGGCCATCCATACGTATTAACCCAGGTCACATTGCTCTGCAAATGAGCCGGTATGAGCAGGTCTAATATATGTAAAAGATCAGCTTGCATGCAGGCAACATAAGCTGTTGTTATTGATGCGGTTTCCATATTTCGTGCCCGATTCTACGATTGCTTTGATCGACTGAACACTGCCTATCTGATGACAAGAATTAACATTTACATATCTAATTTGTAATTAAATACGAAATATGAAACAAGTATGAAACAAGCATACAAATAAAAATCAAAATAAGACTAAAAAATAAAAAATGGATAAACAATGATTAAAGCATGAACATAATAATTATTAACATTAAAAAAAACAAAAAAAATTTACGAACGGACTATTCCGACATATATGAGCTCTTTAGCAGCGTCAAAAGCCTCATAGTCTCCCCATTCATTCTGTGCCGTCGCAATCCGAGCAAGTCTCTTCCCTGGCTGAACAGCCGCTCACAGGCAACTTCAGAAGCAGGGAGGGGAAGGAAATCGCGAGCAGCTCTCGCCATTTGGGGATATTCCCCTTTATGCGTGTTCCACCACTCAAACAGCCAGTTTTCGTTACCATCAGTATTTGCAACACTAATGACAGCATCGTCAAAGTACCGATCGATGTCGGACACATACCTTGACTGCGCCTGTATTTTTCGTAACAGGCGCAATTCTGTCGAGGTGGTGGGATGGTCCGAAGGTTGAGCAAACGATTGCAGGGGCTGCAGATTGTGCTCCGGGAGATAAAGCTTATGGAGAAGCTCACGCATTTGTTCGATGAGGAAAGAGGAGTCCGCCTTAACCGCAATCTCCTGTTTCAAGAGTTCGCACTTAAATCGAGGGTCCAAAATATCAATGCGATATAGTAAACATCAATTCGTCAGCGAATCCAAAGTACTTTTCGTACTTTTTTAATCCCGCTTCAACAGCTCTTACGAGGCTAAGATCAGTATCTTTGAATAGTCCGTCGCGGTTCTTCGCATCTTGGAAGAACTCTTCTAGCTCATAGTACAAGGCTATCGACAGACTCAGCTGAGGCTTAGACTTCGAGACAAGCCACGTAAACTCGTCAAATTTGGCGAGTACATTCTTTAATTGTCGAAGTTGATCCCAATCTGTCGCTGTGAACGATGGAAGACCCATGGCTTCAACTACCATGAAGCGCTCGATCTGTTTGCGTGATTCCAGACTTTCTTCAACATCTGATATGTTGAGTTCCACCGTGTGCTTACATCGTATGGAATAATTTTTTCGGGAAGCTCCTCGACCTGGCATAGCTTCTTCCATCGGTTACGTCGTTGCGGACTTCGGTCTATCCAAAGGACAATTATGCGCAATCTAGCCAAAGGAGACAGGTCAGGATCAAGGTCCTTATTGGCTCTGAGATCATCACAGGCCCGATTCGCGCTTTGGATATCTCCTGCCTTCAATGCGCTCATGATGTCGCCTACTATCAGATTGAGTACATGCGCGAGGCATCTAATGTAGCTCGATAGTCCCTCGAACCGCATTACCCGTCGCTCATTATTGCCAGATGTATTCTCAGCAGTGGAGAATTTTGTTAGCAGGTTATTGTATAATTCGGAAATCATAACTTCGTTGTTTGACGCGTTGTCTCCTGTTATCGTTAACAGTTTGGCGTTGAGCTTAAGCTCCTCCAGAAGGTCGCCGACAGCCATGGCCATGTTCTCTCCGCTATAAGGTCCATCTAGCTCTTTGAACTCCAGGACACGTTCCTTATAAACGAATTCCGGTGTCAGCCAATGACCCACGACACCAAGGATGGAGAGATTATTTTTGCTGGTCCATACATCCGGCGACAATCCGATGGTGACACAGGTTGATTCTAATTCACGCTTAAGATTTCCTCGACTCTCTTCGAACCTTGCAACGTACGTTCTTCGAAAACTATTGCGTAAACTTAGTTGCTCATTATGACTATCCATTTCGGGCACAGCAGAAAGATTGAACACCTTCTCTTATAATAATTGGCTCAGTATCTTCATTTAAGCGCTTTATGAGTAATTTTAATTTATAGTAAACGGATATCCACGGATATCCACGGATATTATCCACGGATATGACTAATCAAGATTGCTGTATCCGTATCCGTATCCGTATCCGCCTAATGTATATCCGTATCCGCAATTTTTTACGGATATCCGCGGATATATCCGTTATCCGTGTATCCGTGCCGATCCATACGCAGGAGTGGTGGCAGAGCCACCGAGAGTGCGAAGCTAGTAACCCAGTTGGTTGCGGTCGAGAATGAGACGGTTTTGGCTCGAATGCGCAGTGGAACGTTTTCCGGGGGTATATCCACTCTATAGGTCCCCAGGACATAGCGAATGAGGTCGAGGCCAAGTACACGCTAGCTTGGACCCCACGGCTTGCAGCAGGATGGTCAACGATTATCCAGGTGTATGGCTGGTCAGGGACTGGGTTTAGTTGACCGAAGTGCACGAATAAGCCGGCCATTACGAACATGAAGAAGGCCACGCACAGCGAACCAATGAGCAGCGACGTTCGACGACCCCATTGGTCTGTCCACAAAATCGTCGGAATGGTCGCGACAATAAATACAATATACTGAAATGACGATGCCAAGAGCGCGTTGGAAATTCCAGCAGAGTTGAGAAAGTAGACAATGAAGTACAAGAGCATGTTTACTTCGGTCAGCTGTGACCAGCCCTGAGCAGCCATGCCAAGCAACACCCGCTTGCGCATTTTCTTTCCAAACAGTTCGCAGTAGCTGTTCGAATGCTCCTCGCGTTCAATTCGAATCTGTTCTTCAATTTCCTTGAATTCAGCCAGTACCAGCGGATCACTGATGTTGCAGTCTGGCGTGCGAAGGAACGCTATTACATGCAAGACCTCGTCCCACCGGTCTTTACTTGCCACCCATCTCGGCGATCGGGGGAGCCAAAAGAGGCCAATAAATAGCAAAATTGCCGGTATTGTCTGTAGGGCCCACGGCAATCTGAACACGGCCTGTGAATCAAGGAACGAACATCCATACTGTACGAAATACTGGATCAAGATGCCCAAGCAAATGGCGAAATGCTGAAGTGAGACTATGCGACCGCGGATCTTGCGGGGAGCGATCTCGGACTGGTAGATGTGTATGAGGGCAGATGTCACGCCGATGCAGAAGCCTGCAACGATACGGCCCATGATGAGCAATGCGACGCCGTTGGAAGCGGCCTGCAGACTGCAGACAGTTAGCCCATGACTAGGCGAATACAGTCAAAACGCTCACCTTGCGCCGACGCACCACGCGATGGTGCCGAGCTGTATAGCGACCTTTCGAGACATCCTGAAATCGTCAATCATAGCCATTCGTCATCATAACGCAAGCTACCATTGCGTACTAGTCACCAAGAACAGCGGAACACAATGCGCCGACAAGCGAGCCGGCGGCAATGGCACCCGTGATACAACCTTGGGTTGCACCGAGAGGGTTGCCGTAATAAGCTTTATACTGATGCGTACCAACGATGCCGGACATGGAAGCGACGTCAAAACCGTAGAGCACACCGCCCAGTGCAACGAAACTGGAAATGGTGTAGACGTTGAGCAGGCGAACCATTGTTACCTGCACAAGCGGATAGCAGTCCACAAGACGGAAGAGCGCGAGCAGCAAACGAAGCAGGCGATTTTCCTAAAGGGAGATCAAGCTGGGGCGCCACCTTCCAAATATGGGGTGGGTTTGGGACCGACCTTAGGCGTGAGATGATTAGGACGACCTCGCGACTTGGTTCACGGAGTATACGTACGATGTTAATTAGGGCCATCGCAGTATGGATTCAGGCAGTCTACGAGGTCCCGTCGTCGAGCGTTTAATCACGTCACACTGTCAAACTCTGCGTGGGAACGGAGGGACTCCCTGGATTTTCCGAGCAGGTAGTCGGGCGACCGCAACGCCAATGGACCCTAACCCGTGTAAACAGTAACTTCCAACCCAAAAGCTCGGCGCACTCATGCGAGGTACCACGTGTGAACGTGACAACCGTTTGGAAATGCCACGCTGGTTCCGTCCTAGCCCGCTAGCCGGTTTAGTTGGTCGATAGAAACGGTGGGAAATCCCTGGCGAGAGCAGTTTTGAAAACTAGCGGAGGCAGGGTGGTCAAGGACCGTGGAGGAAGGACAAACAGGGCAAACAAGAACTGCTAGACCTGATGTGCAAAATATGGCACCACATACACTTCCTACACGCGCACATAATTTCTAGCACTCTTGTGCGTGACAGACCAAGCATAGTCTAATCTTGTTCAACTGCTAATGCCTTTAACAAAAACATTACAGCCATCTAGTCTCTATAGTGTTTTGGGGGCTGACAGGTTTTTGTCCGAGGCTAACCTGGTAAGAGCCCCTGGATAGGATGCGATGCCTGGCACTGCATTACCCTGCGCATCCCGCAAGACCCGCGCTGCGAGTTCGGTGGGTCAACGAGTCCGGTGGGCTGGCGGTTTTTGGGAACGTGTGATTCTGGTATGTAAGTGCTAGCAACCAAAAGTAAGTGCGGAGATACGCGGTAGCGTCAGTTACCATCGGTGCAGCCAGCGAACTTGAAGTTAGCTTACTGAGTTGGGTATGCATTTTACATGATGAGGGCCAGATGAGAGGAGGGTCGCCGTCGATCAGCGCCGCACTCTCTGGGTACATCAATGTCTTGGACGCTGAATTGGCCAGGCCAATCGCGGTCAAGCGCCAACAGTGGCTTGAACTGGCCCCTGACCTGCATGCTGCCCTGCTGCCAGCTCAAAGTGGTAGGACGCCGCAGTCCCACTTTAGGGTGGTAAGACACATACGCCACGCCGTTCTTGATTTGTCGCTCCGAAGTCAAACACATCCAACTCTATTAGTCACACGCCAAGTGCCAACAGCACTTGTGACACAAGTTTATTAAGTTTATCCGCTAGACATCGGTGCGGAGCAATACACCAGGGGGATGCCACTCGCCTTCTTGCCTACGCCGATACGACCCCGCATATTCTCCGCACGCAACCAGGCAATGTTCTGCCTGGGCCACATATAAATCACGTCCAGTTGACCATTGTGGGTTTCGTCATCGATTTTCCTTGGTAATTATTGCGCACCATGAAATTCGCTCTTGCTGTCGAGAAACCTGCTCAAGGCTCATTCTGGCCTTCCATCCTGGTCGCCAGTTTCGCGTGTTTTGGCGGTATTCTTTATGGCTACGATACGGGATCGATCAGCGGCATATTGCCATGGATCATTTCAAGCATGTCTTTGCTACTCACCACGACGCCAGCGGGGCCCCTCTCCTTACGTCTTCACAAATGTCGCTGATAGTGTCAATTCTCTCCGCCGGCACTACAATCGGATCATTCTCGATGTCGTTTGTTGGTGAACTCTTCGGTCGTCGAATGTGAGTTTTGGCCCATCAAGCCATATCATGAACATGTGCTAATGACTTAGTAACTTGATTTTTGGCTGTGCCGTCTTCGCTCTTAGTGTTGCCCTCCGGGTTGCTGCGTCTGCTATTCCGTTGTTTGCTGTTGGTATGTTGTGGTCATGTGGCATTTGTCGAACAAGCTTTTGTTAATAATTCTGGTTAAGGACGATTATTCGCCGGTCTCGGCCTAGGATTTATTTCTGCTCTCGTTCCCCTTTACCAGTCTGAGGCTGCTCCCAAATGGATTCGTACGTTTGGCAGCACCAGCTTTATTCACTGCTTCACCAACGATGGTCGCCAATTGTATCGATTTCTCGTCGTCACGACCGTTCAGGCCCTTCAGCAGTTATCCGGCATCAACTTCATCTTCTACTGCGGCACTGACTTTTCAGAAGTCCGGCCTCACCAATCCCTTTGCTATTGGCTTGATCACCAACATTGTCAATGTCGTCATGACTCCTCCCGGTATGTACGCAGTCGAGAGAATCGGCCGTCGCAAGCTTTTGCTGGTCGGTGCCATCGGTATGTGCGCTGCCGAGTACATTGTTGCCATTGTCGGTGTCAGAGTCAGCTCAGTCGTTGCCAACAAGGTCTTGATCGCTTTCCTGTGCCTGTACATTCCTTCTTCGCCTCGACCTGGGGTCCTGTCGCCTGGGTCGTCACTGGCGAGACCTTTTCCCCTCCGAACTCGATCCAAGAGTGTCGCACTTTGCACTATGTCGAACTGGATCTGGAATTTCGGTATCGGATACGCGACCCCTTAAATATGGTCGACTCTGGTCCAGGCAACGCGAACTTGGGACCCAAAGTGTTCTTCATCTGGGGCACTTTTTGCTTGGTTGCCGTCTTTTTTGTCTACTTTTTCGTCTACGAGACTAAGGGTTTGTCTCTTGAGGAAGTCTAGGAGCTATATGAGAAGGTCCCCAAGGCTCGCAAATCATTGTTCCCATTCATCAATTGGCTGAAGACTCTAAGGTAATGGAGGGTGTTGTCGATGCCGCGAAGATGAAGAGCATTCAGATTGAGCAAGTCTAAGTTGGAGTGCAATTTCTTTGGCAGTTTTACGATTGGGATTTTTAGTTTTTTTTGCTTACATTATGGTTTTGTTCAGAATTAGTTTTAATGGACTGTTGCACTACATGCTTTTCACCTGAATTTGATAGTGACGAAGTCTATGCATTACGATTTCTATATTACTTGGGGCAAGTACTACAAAATGTCACACATAACTGTAGCTTATGCACACATTTTACATAATGGGGGTTTGAAGAAGCCGGGCGGCATTCGTTTCATACTGCGACGTCCATCGGTGAAGGCAGATGCGTGAATCTCCATCGCCAATTGACAAAAAAATATGGCAAAAAAGCTTCCGCGTGCATGGCTCGGAATTATACGAGGGGCTCATGCAACATGGCGCCACTTTTCCGCAGAAATATTTCCGGCTCCGAGGAGGTTGCATGTAGGGTTTTGTGTGTGGAAGTATAATCTCACGCGGTACCGAAATCTTGAATCGCGCGTGGCTGGAACGAAGATTTCCGCGGGAGTCTCATCGCGAAACACCAGGCTAACCAGTGAGACGCTTCCTGACGGAATTGTCAATCGCGCGCGATAACGAAAAAGAAGGGGCGACAGCGGTATGTAAGCCTGAAGCACCGTTGGGTACCTGGGCGTGGGAGCGGAAATTCTTGCCTCAAAGAGTGGAAGCAATAGCGACAGCTTGCAGGTCTGGACGATGAAGGCGACTGAGGCAAGCAGCGGGTAGGGGCTGGCTGGCAAATCGCAAGTGCTATATTCTCGCAGTCCCCTGCGCGAATATCCGTGGATATCACGGATACGGATACGGATAAAGCCCATTCTTACGGATACGGATACGGATACGGATAACTATATGTTGCCTGAATATGGATACGGATACGGATAACGAAAAATCCTTATCCGTGCCGATCCCTATCAGAATAGTAATCTTGCCGATTGTCTAAGGCTACTGGCGGCTCGGTCCGATGTCATGGTTAATAATCTCTCCGGTTTCCGAAAGTAACTGGACGACGCGGCTCGGTCCGATGTCATGATTAATAATCTCTCCGGTTTCCGAAGTAACTGGACGACGCGGCTCGGTCCGATAAACTCCTGCCCTGCTCCTCACCACCCACGACTGTACAGTGCCGCAATGAAAGTGGTGATCATTGGTGCGTCCGGAGAAACGGGTCGTTCCATTGTGAACGGCCTTCTCGAGTCCGCCATCGAGTTTGTAAGTCCACCTCTAGCCATGAGACACGGCCTGGGCTTTGCGAAATAGGTCATAATATTGGTGCATAGGAGATCACAGCTGTGTCCCGCGAATTATCCATTAACAGCAAGAGCAACGATGAGCTGAGAAAGCTTGGCGTCCAAGTTGTGGCCGGGGATCTCAAAGATCCTGAGAACGACTTGATTCGTCTCCTCACCAGGTGCGACGTTGTCATTTCCTCCGTCACCGCAGCCGCCTTGCCAGATCAAATACTTCTGTCGGATGCAGCAAAGAAAGCCGGGGTCGGACGCTTCATTCCTTGCTTCTTCGGACCGGTCGCTCCTCCGAAAGGGGTGATGAAGTTGCGCGAGACGGTTAGAAATTCCCTTTTCAGGCATGCTCGTAGCCACTGACGATGTTGCAGAAGGAAGATGTTCTTAACCACATCAAGAAGATCTACCTCCCCTACACGGTCATCGATGCGGGGTGGTGGTACCAGCTGAGCGCACCGAGGCTCCCGTCCGGTCGTATCGATTATGGCCTTCTGGCACCCATGGAACGTCTACTCGGAGATGGCTCAGTGCCCTCAGCCTTGACTCACGTTAGAGACATCGGTCGATACGTGGCTAGGATCGTCGCTGATCCTCGAACACTGAACAAGATGGTCTTTGCTTATAATGAGCTTCTTACCCAGGAGCAAATCTTCGACAAGCTCGAGAAGCTTAGCGGAGAAAAGCTGGAGCGAAGCTACGTAGGACATGCCCTTCTTACCGTAACGTGATTTGGCACTAGCTCACTTTATCTTTTTACAGGTCTCCGAGGCTGAGCTGAAAGCCGAGGTCGCTAAATTCGAGGAACTTGTCCGGAACGGATCGACCGATCCCATGATTATTCAGCGGCTCTGGGCTTATCAGTATCGCTATTCATGGGGCATCCGAGGCGACAATACTCCCGAAAGTGCCAAGTATTTGGGATATCTCTTGGGCAAGGAGCTTTACCCAGACATGGATTTCACTACGTTCGATGGCTATCTGAAGGAGTTGCTGGATGGAAAGGCCAGAAAGCCATACGCGTGAGCGCGCCAGATGGTTAACCCAAAGCAAAGAACAGTCATAGATTCCTTTGGCTCTGCTAATTGTAAAGGCTGAGGTCAAATTCAGTGTATTAAATAGTATGATATTACCATATATGAGTTCATTTTGTCAAATCAATACGTATATGATACGAGCTCGTTTGAACTAGTATCATATGAGACTGATATAGTATGATATAGTATATGATAATATATATGACAATATGAATCACGTGATCAATTTATACAGGGTTTCAGGGTCTTGTCGACCATAAATATTGCGTCGGACTGAAATAACCCCCCTTTTTCTTCGTTAGTGTCAGACATCGTGTAAGGACATCTCAGTCCAACTCCTCCTTGGGCCTTGAATACGTTGTACTATATATATATTCTAGCGAACACCAAAGGTGCCAACAAGCACAAGAAAAAGGCAAAGGCATAAAACAAAAAACTTATAAATCAAAAGCCAACGAACACCTCAATTGCTATTCATCAACTCCTCCGGACGTATCGAGACCACTGTCAGCAAAAGATACAGTGCTATCTTTACCCAACCACGATTTGAGACACTCAATTGCCTCTATAGTCTCGATCCCAAGTCGATTCCTACGGTCCGTTATTGTTATCTTTGCACTTGAAAACAAGCGCTCAGGTTCTGCGGACATCGCCGGAATTGACAAAACATCTAACGCCATGATCGAGAGCGCTGGGTAAGACTTCCGCTGGGTAGGTTCTAACCACCACGCTCGCGGGTCTGTGACCTCAGGCAACACTGGAGCAACGAGATACCTAGTGTATTCGTCCTGCTCAAGGCTAGACCCTCTCTTCTTCTCCGCCCACTTCTGGAATGAGTTCAGGGGACGACCAGCCGATTCTGATGACTGAGTAGGAACTGAGATTGCGGTAGACTTATACTCTGTAATCCAAAAGCCAAGCATTTGTTTCCGGCAAGGTGCATGCCACTCTTTAGGCCAGTTGTTGTCAATATAATCCCATTTCCATTGCGGCGACAATACTAAGGCGGCAATATACACTGGTGATCTCTCCGTCAAACTATAGTACTTATCCAACTTAGCCCAACCAGAGTTACAGCAAGGACTCATAAAAGGGTCATTAATGTAGGTACACTTTGCCCCCTCAAACTGTTCAAGCAAGAAGTCCATTGTTGGTAACACCTTATCAATAGTAGCGCTACGTCCTTCTGTTACTAATGTCGCGTCATAGAAAAATAGAAGGAAGTCTTGAATATTTTGCAAATCCTGCCAATCCTTTTCTGACAATAAGTCCTCGTCATTCTCCCGATATTGATGACAAAATATGGTGATTGCTGTCTTGAGCTTCGTTGCAGTACTAATCATCATATACCAAGAGTTCCACCGTGTAGAATTATCTCGTACAAGATTACGGCCCCCCCTAATCTCTCTAAAATTGGCTAACCGTTGTGTGCTACGCTGAATATACACCACGATATTATGCAGCTTGCCTAGAGGTCCCTTTTGTCGCCATTGTTGCATTTTTAGTTCTGTAGGTGTTGTCAATAAACCTCTATTATTCTCTACAGCAAGAGCTTCAGGGTGGGTAGGAAACAAGAAGGACTGAGCTGCCAAGTTGATAATATGACCGTTACAACGAAGTCTGTAATGTTGAGTGTCGTATGTAATTTCATATTGATCGAAAAGCACTAGGTTAAATGAGTTAGTGATGAAGGTAGTCTAAAGCGTTTGTACGAACATTCTGAAAGAGCTTGCATCATCGTGTCATTGTTGCTTGCATTATCCATCACAAAGTATCCAACTTTTGTAGCAATTCCATAATCATTGATGACACTCATTACGCAAGCTCCTAGATTCTCCCCTGCATGCTTGCCATCTAGCTCTTTTATGGCCAGAACGCAGTGCTGTAGTTGGCCTGACTCCGATACGTAGTGTGCAAAATTATACCAAGAATCGCAAGAGCATTTGGGGAAGTCCAAATATCTACTGTAAAGTGAACCTTAGAGAGCGCCAGTTGAACTTCACTTTTGATAAGTCCCTTTTGAGTTTTTAATTCCGTAACGTCCAGTTTCGTATTGTTGGTACAGAATTAGGCAGCCAATTGTCAATCTCTAGATTCAGATAATGAAGCAAAGCCCTAAATTCAGCTAATGTAGCCATGCGAAATGAGATGCCACAGGTCGTAATCCATTTCACGTATAGTTGTTCGACGACAGCGGGGTCCAATTCCCGAGTAGCACCACTAGAGAAGCAGCGACGTTTGTACTCAGATGTTTGTCGCGCGCTCTTAAAGGCCTCGGCAATATTGGTCTGCATCAAGGTAGTTCGAGCTTCTTGAGCAGAGGATATATCGATATCGTGACGCAGCTTCAAGTGATTCGAAATGGCAGTGGTTCCGCCAGATTCCTGATACTCGGTCGAACAATATTTACATCGCCAAATTTGCTTGCCTTTGTTGTTGAGAATGATCTCATTACGGCCTACCGGGGTGTGAAGCCAAACTTTAGAATAGCGTCTGGGCTTTGTAGTTGTAGCCGTCGACGTAGCTAGAGAAGACGATGGTCCTTGAGCAATCGGCGAACCAAGGACTTCCAATAATTCGCCGTCAAATTGCGAGAGCATGTCAGAGGCCTGCGAACTCATTTCTGCGAATCTATGTATATCGATTGGTATGAATGTGTGTTGTTGAGATTGGTAATCACGTTGGACACACAAATTTGCGGAATTGTCTTGAGTCTTTTATCATCGTAGCCTACAAATATCGAGGCACCTTTACGCTCCGGTCCTAGATAAGGTTTAAGGGTTAGGGTTATTTATGGTAATATACGGTAATATCATCAGGAGCCATATCGTATCATATCATACGGGTTCGCCCAAACTCGTATGATATGATATCAAACTCGTATGATATGATATCATATATGGTAATATGTATTACCATATTGCTCATACTACTTAACACACTGCCAAACACCGTGACAGTGGTGCATGTCACATGTTACTGGAATATCACACGCATTTGTCCCGATTCTCCCCAGCCAAACAAGACCATGTTTTTTGGCATCAGCGTTAACCTCTGCAGTTATTGACCTGTGGAATGGCTCAGCACAACAATCGACTACCTTCTTACTTTCGGTTGCGGGCCGAGGTACGCTGTCGGCCAAAACTTATTCCACTTGACGCCACAATTCGCTTGTCGGGAAATTTCCTTAAAATACTTCAGTTGCACAGCCACCCTGGCCTTGGCGTTGCCGAAGCCTAAACCTACTAGCGCCGAAATTTATGTTCAGGGTAGCCAGTTGTTGCGACATGCGCCTCGTGCTATGCACTTAAACGCTCATTCTCAATATCGCGTGCCAGCATTTCGAGCTTATCCGATTCTCGCCGGTCGAAGAATGACTTCCACAACGGCTTGCCATGCTCGAACACCTCATCCATTTCCTCTAGTGTTCGTTTCTTCGTTTCGGGAGCAGTAAGCCAGACCTGAATGAACGCCAGGATGTTGAAGGTTCCAAATATGAAGAACACACGCCACTGTACGGAACGCAGAAGCGGCGGCACTGATAAGCCGAGCGCGTAATTGGCTACCCAGTCAGATGCTGACGCAAGACTAACCGATTTGGCGCGAATGCGGAGCGGGACGATTTCGGGTGGATATATCGTAGCCACAGGACCCCATGTCAAGGCAAAAGTTGCGACGCCGAGATATAGGCATGCCAGGATAGCGAGACTCGCAGAACGGTGGCCAACGATAATCCATGTGTTAGGCTGGTCGGTGGCGGGATTAGGTTCGCCGTACTGCTTAAAAAGGCCGCCAACGAGGAAGAGCCAGAAACACAGTATCGGAGCCCCTAGAAGAAGCGCAGGTCGGCGGCCCCATTTGTCGATCCATATGGTAGGGGGAATAGTCATGATCATGTTAATGACGTACTGCATTGACGACACGAGCCTCAAATTTCCGATGCCAGCCGACTGGAGGATGTAGACGACATAGTACATCATGATGTTCATTCCGCTCAATTGAGCCCACATCTGGACGGCCATTGAGAGCATAACGCGCTTACGCATCTTGCGCGAGATCAACTCGCGATAAGAGTTGGAATGTTCTTCACGCTCGCAACGGATTTGGTCTTCGATTTCCCTGTACTCTGCAATCACAAGCGGATTGTTGGTGTCCCCATTAGCCGTGCGCAGAAGCGCGAGCACTCGTAATGCCTCGTCCCATCGATCCACGCTCGCAAGCCAACGCGGCGAATATGGAAACCAGAATAAGCCAACGAAAAATATAACGGCAGGAATGATTTGTATTGCCCATGGCAAGCGAAATGACGCGGTTGAGTCGAGAAAAGAGCAGCCGTACTCAATGAAGTACTGGACCGTGATGCCGCAGGTTATGGCAAACGATTGGAAGACAACCACACGCCCGCGGATCTTGCGCGGCGCAATTTCAGACTGGTAAATAGGAACGAGAGCGGACGTCAAGCCAACGCAAAGACCCGCTATCACACGCCCGACTATTAGCATCGGCACGCCATTGGATGCAGACTGTATTACAGCGCCTATGCACCATAGAACCGCCCCGATTTGCATCGTGATCTTACGTGACAGCCTGCTGTTATAGTTAGCAAGTCCTCGTCACAACCGGGCACTCAACACAACTTGCCTGTCACCGAGAAAACTAGACGACAATGCTCCTACTAATGAACCTCCTGCCATGGAGCTAGTGATAACACCTTGGCGGGTTCCCAGCGGGTTGCCGAAGTAGCTTTGGTATTGTTCTGTCCCAATTATACCCGATACCGACGCTATCTCGAAACCCCATAGCCCCCCGCCAAGTGCCGCAAATGCTGCTATTGTGTAAACATTCAGAACGCGAACCATAATATTTCAGACCGGTTGCTCTTCGGTGCCTGCCAGACAAAACTAGTTGCAGCAAATTCCGAGATGGTAAAATCAGTAATAACCGCGTGAATGTAAGCTACATCCCTCTAAAGAAATTGGCGCAGCCCGGGAGCGCCCAGTCTTTGCTGCGAGTGCATCGGCGGAATGGCAATGCGCACAAATATAGGGTTTTCTTCTTGCCGGCGAGAGAGCGTGGAGGTGTATGCTACGTGCTGGGCGGTGGCAAACTAATAGTTACACCCACGCGAAAACTCTGCTGCTGCTGCTTCTGAATTTAGAATTGATGACAGCTGTCGTAAATGAAAACTCTAGGGTTACCCGGTCGGTTAGGCGAACTCAAGACGGTGCTAAAGTTCAAAGGACAAAATCACGCATAGGCTGTGTTGTTTCTGTGGCTCATTTGTCTAATTTACCAGCAAATTGCTACTCTAAATGACCAGGGCTTGAGCGCAATTTAACGCCGCAAAGCCGCCTCCTCCCCACACCTTTAATCTGGGGAGGTTAGGATGTCCGGAGCGGGCTTTGGAGCATGTGGGGGGTCCCTGAAAAGTGACAATTTGTTTTACTCATTTCTTAGGTTATTTTAAAGGGAGATAACTACGGTGCCAACTGCCTTCCGCGTCATAGAGACACTCGGAGCATGCTTTGTGACT
Source organism: Lipomyces tetrasporus (assembly GCF_029532465.1). Classification (NCBI taxonomy): domain Eukaryota; kingdom Fungi; phylum Ascomycota; class Lipomycetes; order Lipomycetales; family Lipomycetaceae; genus Lipomyces; species Lipomyces tetrasporus. The sequence continues at coordinate 85,027 of NW_026611600.1, forward strand.
GTCCTTGGAAAGTCCGCTTCAAAAAGCAGCCCAATGACTCATGGATCCTTACGCAGCTCGCTGAAGAACATCGTGGACACCAGCTCGAAGGTATAAATCCCTTAGCTTATCCTGAGAACTAACCCATGACTGCTGAGGCTAAGCAGATCATGGTGGACCTTGTCCAGAACTCTTCCGCTTCACTGACCTCAATTACATCGGTGCTAAACACCATGTACGGTCTTCTTTGTTGAGCCGGGAGGTATATAATTGCACCTATCGTTACACCCAAAGAAACGAAAAGTCCATAGTCAAATTTGTTGAGAAGTGGCGAGATGAAGGTTTCATATACACCGCGAACGTGGCTGAGGACAACACTCTGGAGGCTTTATTCTTTTGCAATCTCATGATGTTCAAAAGGAACGTCTGTACGGGCAAGTGGTTATCAATGATGCAACATACAAGACAAACAAATTCAGATTGCCGTTGGTGAATATTGTTACCGTCGACAATAACATGCACAATAGCCTTGTGCTTTGTGACCACTGAGCAAACGAATTCCTACACTTGGATTATGCAGCAACTGAGTGAGTGAACTACATTTATTGGATCAACCTAACAATCAGATCAGAAGAAATTGTGTTTCCCGATCAGTCACCGGATGTTGTCATTACAGACGCAGACAAGGCTGCGCTCTCAACTGTATTCCCAACAACCATGAATCAGCTCTGCAGGTGGCATGTGGATCTTGAAAAATTGCCGCAAGTATTTCAAGGTGATTGGCGACTTTGATAACAGATTGCGAGCTCGGCGGATATGGAAGATCAAGACAAAATGTTGACACAGCTCCAAACTGACCACCGCGACGAAGCAGTCAACTACTTTCTTACACAGTGGTGTGTGAATGGCCAGTGTGAGCGCTGGGCCGAAATCCAGATTCGTATGCGTCCGAATATGGGGATTAGCACGACTTCGTGAGTCGAAGGAAGTCATGGCGCGATGAAAGGTACTCTGTCATCGTCGTCTAGGAACTTCCATACTGCTGGCAGCAAGATTAACCACAAAGTCAAAGATCGGGCGGACCAGCTCAGCATCCTGTGTTCAAACGAAAGTTTGAGGTCAAGGTTGGAAATCCGAAATCAGCCTGAGACTGCCAATCTCTGTACGGCAATTTCCAGATCAGCATTGGACATTGTGTATGCGGAAGTCATGAAAATGCGCTATAATCAGGAGGAGGAGGGTACAAAGTACAAATGCAATTGTGCGACTTCGAACCGCTACCTCTTGCCGTGTTCATATCAGATCCTGTTTGGTGTGTCTCTTTTTGAACACGATATTCATCCTCGGTGGAGAGTTCATCCTGAAATCCCTCCCCTCAACGTCAACTGGCAGGATATCGATTCCGAGAAACCCTGAGTCCTTAAAGATCCGGAGGCTGCACTTCCAAGAAAAGGCCGTCCAAGAGGAACGCGTAGGCTCCGGACATCTACTGAGGTCATCCAAAAAGCCACTGATTGAATGGAGAAAGGGAGACGATGCGGATCCTGCCACAATGTTGGTCATAACCGACGCAGGTGTCCGGGATTATCGAACAAAGAGTCATTACAAGGAAGAAGTGACACGGAAAGTAGCAGCTGCAACCGATGATAATGAGGCGAAGAAAATGAACACACCAGCGAGAAATGGGACGCCATCGATGATGCAGCTCCAGAAGACGATGTCACCTGTGATGAAGCCGATGACTTTGATGACCGTGATGCTGCTGATGCCGCCTTTGAGGCAATGTGGGCCGACACATTGTCACTTATTTAGACAAGCGATGCAACGGAGCCATGGCAAATGCGATAGGTTGGAAGGGGTAGAAATTGTCACAGTGTATTGTGGAAGGTAGGAGGTGTGCGCTGGGAACGGAAAGAAACTGAGCAAGAAGAAACTACGTGTGGCGTAGGGAATACCAAGTCGTGGCTCGAAGGATACCAACAGTCTACCTAACGCTAGTCCCAAAGAGGAATCGTTGGTAGTTGCCCCATGAATCTCCTGTTAAAAACTTATATTTACTAAACCTGACTCAACACGAATTTCCTTTACAGTGCTTTAAATAAATTTTCCACAGTGTCCGCTTCAGCGCATCTACAATGTAATATTATGTTTGTTTCTACGTTATACTCAGGCAAACCGTATATTCTAAATGCAACTTCGCCATTTATTAAATCTGATTTTACTTCAAGATACGACTAGCAGATGGTAATACTGATCCGTACTAAAGAACAGATCTTCCTATCACCAGCTACTACACACGAATCAAAAAGATTTTACTTAACTCGACTTCAACGTAGATTAATCCTGCCCCAACTTTCTCCTCCCAACGCGGAATACCTGCGAGCTTACTTCCGTTCTATAAAACCCTCTACTGGAGAGTAGCCAAAAATTTCTTACGAATATCTTGCGCAATGCTGACATTATTGCGTGCACGCTGACGAGAATCGTTCGCACGGCGTTCCAGCCATTCGTTGCGATCCTTAACAAATGCCTCCATCCTTGCATTGCGCTCATCCACCTTCGCCTTGTGTACGACATCCATGGAAGATATATCTGGACCTGCGACGTCATCTGCAGGAGGAAATTGGGGTCTACGCGGTAGACGCTGCTCTACCGGCAATATATCCAACTTTGGACCGGGCAATGTCTGGTACCAATATGCAGTTGTGGACCAGTCATCGCGAAGATGGTTAGCGTGGCCCGATTCCAAGGTTACTTTGATCTTCTTGTTGAATCTGACTGGATCTGCCAGGTGCCACCTGTAGCTGACCTGATAATTAGGAACATCCTCTTCGTGGATGATTGTTCCAGCGAATGGAAACTGATTCTTCTGCATGCCCCATCCTTGACTGAAATAATCTTCCCCTCCAGTACCGTGCATGCTAGGTGGCCATGAGTCATCATCAATGAAAATCATGTCATCTCCTTCACCCCACCACGTCCCTTGGAAATGAGCGACTGAGTGGTTGCAACCTATGTAGCCACCAGCACCTTCAGTCTCCAGAATTACATAATTACCCTTGCCATCTAAATTCGGCAATTGTGTCTCCAAACTATTTGTCTGAATGTCTGGCGGTGCCCAGCCATTTGTTGGATTCTCCCGGCGCCAGTGAGCATGGAAATACAACGTGTCTTTGTTCAGCGGTTCAGGCAAAAGTTCATAATCGATATAAAAATATTGGAAGTAGGCAGCGTCGTTCTGATTCTCAATTTCAATGCGAGCACGTTTGTTGAATGGCATAGGAAGATAGCAATTGAGAGCTGACGCACCACCAAATTTTTTCTCTTCGGAGGGTTTAACCGAAACAGTGAATGGCATCGATTGCATGTTTGCTGCCATGGAATGTCCCACGCAGAAAAAGTCGCCAATGGGTGCAAGAACACTGGGATACACTTCATCATCTCAATACATCCTAATAATGACCTAGAAACTTTTAGTAATGCGTTCAAATTTCAAATAAATTCCTTTTAACAGCGAAAACTTACTTTCCGGTAGTAGTCCGGATCGTTAACCTCATAGTTAAGCCCAAGCGCGTTATGGATCTCCATCATGGCCACACCAGACTTGGAATACGGAATGAGACCAGGACCGACGATCCGTCGACAAGTCTGTACAAACCATAAATGAGTGATTATTCCGGGGCCCTCGAGATCGGCCAGAACGGCCGTCTCTCCTGGCATGATGACGAAAGCATCCTCATTAAGACCCTTTTGATCCCAACTAGACACCCTCGCAGTACGAGCAACTTGGTCATTTAGAGGAAGTAAAAGTCGTAACAAGGTTTCCTTCCGTAGCACTTACTGAAGCTTTAGCAGCCCGAAAAGGCGAATGCTAGCGACTATAAATAAATATGGCGTTCTTAAATGCTAGTCTCTGATTAGAGGCGACATTGCCAAATTGCGGGGACACCCTAAAGATCTTGATACCAAGCTGGTAGTCGAAAGACGCCAGTGGCCGAGCTAACAGCCCTGGGTATGGTAATAATTCAAGATATGTAACAATGGGTAATCCGCAGCCAAGTCCTAAACTACGCAAGTAGCATGGATGCAGTTCACAGGCCAAATGGTGATGGGTAGATTACTAAATCTGCTTAAGATATGGTCGGTCCCGCTGTGAGAGCAGATGGGAAGCTACAAAGCAGACTCCGTGAGTTTGCGCAAACGTAACTAAAAATGTTCCGTAGGTGAACCTGCGGAAGGATCATTACTGAGTATTTGTCTTTTAAAGACATCCCTCTATCCATAAACTCTTTTTTCTAAAAGACATGATTTATACAATTAGTCTGAATGATTATATAAAAATCTTCAAAACTTTCAACAACGGATCTCTTGGTTCTCGCATCGATGAAGAACGCAGCAAAATGCGATAAGTATTGTGAATTGCAGGATTTTGTGAATCATCGAATTTTTGAACGCACATTGCACCTTCTGGTATTCCGGAGGGTATACCTGTTTGAGCGTCATTTATATACTCAAAACTTTGTTTTGGTGATGGGCACATATCTGGTGAGAGCTAGATTTGCCTGAAATATAGTGGTAGAGATTGCTACGAGTTATGCAAGTTAGCCAATGCTATTAAGTTAATTCGTTGGTGAAGCATGCGGAGCTTTAGCGGTCGCCTTCCTTAACTATTGGAATTTTTCTAATTTTGACCTCAAATCAGGCAGGAGTACCCGCTGAACTTAAGCATATCAATAAGCGGAGGAAAAGAAACCAACAGGGATTGCCTTAGTAACTGCGAGTGAAGCGGCAAGAGCTCAAATTTGAAATCTGGCACCTTCGGTGTCCGAGTTGTAATTTGTAGAAGCATCTTTTGGATTGGTCCTTGCATATGTTCCTTGGAACAGGACATCATAGAGGGTGAGAATCCCGTTCATGGTGGGGAATCCAATTCTTTGTAAAGTGCTTTCGAAGAGTCGAGTTGTTTGGGAATGCAGCTCTAAGTGGGTGGTAAAT